>NC_052048.2:12233275-12533275 GCF_903992535.2 Arvicola amphibius
CATATACGCATGTGTGTGCATTTTCTCACATTATTCTGATAGTATATTTTGACAGCTCCAGATCTGGCTATGTATAGCTCATAGCCTCATTTACTGTAATGTGTTACCTGAAGTACATAATCACTGCTGTAACCGCGCCATAGGGCCAGCACGTGCACGTACCTTCATATGTTAGAATCACGTAAGTGGCTTGTTCATAGGTGCTCTTTAATGTCACTGGCAAGCCTTTTAGTAATTAGATGTCAAAGAGGAGTGCATCAGATACATGGGGTTCTTTTTCACTAAAATGCTACTATGTAACATTAAGATTTGATTATACTGCTTTTATATTGACACTCTAGCAAGCGTATTTTTTTTTGAGTGAATTCGCCACATTGACTGCTGTTTGTTTGCAGATGTATAAGCATCCTAATGTGTTTGTCTTTCCCTTTACTCTTAAAATGGTATGTAATTTTCATCTGGAGAGGTCAAAGGAGGATATATTGCAGAAGAATATGTATACAGCTCATTTATGAACATCATAAAGCAGTGTGTATGAATCACTTCAAAGCATGGATTAGCAGTTTCTCAGTTTGCAAACCTAGGTTGCCTTAAGTTGAAAAAGAAAATATTTATTGTTCTAGGCTGTTTGGTGTAACGGGAAACTGTGCTGCGTGTAGCAAGCTCATCCCTGCCTTTGAGATGGTGATGCGTGCCAAGGATAATGTGTACCACCTGGACTGCTTTGCCTGTCAGCTTTGCAACCAGAGGTGAGTACATTTAGTACATTTAATTTGACCTCCCCAAACGAAGGCACTCAGTAGGCTGAAGATTGACTTAATAGGTGGGCATGATCACAGTCCACTTTGTTAGACTAATTGATTGATCTCAGCATTCTGGGGTTCTGCAAATGTGCGCCCAACACCAGAAACAAACCTCTGCAAAACGAGGTCTTTAGCCTAGCTTCAGCAGACGGTGTTCTGTGAGAACAACTGCACACAGGAATACTTCTACTGACTTCAGAGCCAGCACTCATTCTTGTTGTTGTTTTTACTACCTTTTAATATGGTGGTCTAAAACGCCCTTGCTTAGGGGGCAGTGACATGGTTGGTGAGCAAAGCATTTTCTCACGAGTATGAAGATCTGGGTTCAGCAGCCTTGCCCAGATGGACAGCTTAGAGCTTTGCTCTCTCTCATTTTAGTCCTTCTAGAGCAAATGGGTGTATGTGGTTAGGGAGATGGAAGAACCCCCAGAGCTATGGAAACAACTAACCTGGAACACCCAGCAAACAAGCATCCATCACAAAATAGAGGGTAAAGAATGACACCAGAATCTGCCCTCTGACTTCTATTTGTGTGCTGTGACAGGCACGTGTGCACGCATACGTGTGTATGTATACACACACACCACACACACACATACATTCACAACAAACATACACACCATACACAGAGAGACATACACACCACACATACATACACATACCACATACACACACACACACACACACACACACACACACACACACAAAACACACCTCAACCTTTTTTTTGTTATGTGATTCTTTTAGAGGCAAAGAATTGGTAACTGGAAGTTTGTTTTTATCTTGTTTGTGTTTATTACTTCCCCATCTCTTGACTTCTCTGGAATCCTAAACATGGTCTCTACACACTCTTCTTAGCTACATCCAATAACCTTGAGGGGGAAGCCAAATGAAGCTAATATTAAACAATTACCAGCATTAAAAAGACAACAAAGGAAAGTATACTGTACAGAAGTCTAGAAAGCTAAGTTGTAGTTTGGGCTCTGCTACAAACTGGCTGAGCAGTTTTAAGCTAATTACATCATCTCTCTGAATCCAGTTTCCTCATTTGTAACACTTGATTAATCAATTTCAAAAGTCTTTCAAACTAAAGGTATAATAAATCCTTCCATTTTGTTGAAAATTATACTCTCCCTTGGAAATTATTCTATGGCTACAACCTGTTTTCCACAGATAATGCAGAGTTTTGAATACTATAGATATGCCTACCAAGGCCAGGCATGCTGGTGCTCACAGTTAATCTCAGTATATCGGAGGTACCGGAAGGCAGATCTCTGTAAGTTCAAGATGAGTCTGGTCTACCTATCATGTTTTAAGACAGCTGGTACTCCATAGTGAGACCCTGTTTCAAAGAGCAAACAAACACAAAAACAACAAAACTATGCATATAAAACTACAAGTATTCACATTGTAAGACCCTTGCTGGAATTTCGAGAATATCTAGTATCTGTAAGAAAATGTCCATAGAGTGTGTCATCAATAAATATTGTTTTGTATTCTCAATTTATGTAACTTTTCCTGAAAAGTCCTGTTTGATTCAAAGTCTTTTCATGAGGACCTATGAAATAATAAGATATGATGTCTGTGTTGCAAGCAGAATCAAACTGTGGCCCCATCATAAATTAGGTAAATTATTGGTTTTGTAATTCTTCAGTATGTTATGTAATCTCTCAAAATGGCTACAGTTATGTGTCAATAAAATAAAAAACAAATATTTGTCTTACAAAGTCTGGAAGTTAAATAAAATAATTTTCACCAAGTATTGAATGCATTTTTAAAAGCTCATTCCTTCTATTTTTATAATTTCCCCTGTCCAAATTATACCCCAGTGTCTTGGTATTCCTATAAAATGTATAACCCAATAGTGTCTCTTGCCAAATTGAGATGTCTAGAATGTTTCCTAATATAACTTATTGCATTACCTAGGCAATAACCCAGGAGCCATTTTGTGTCTTGATTCTACCCAACAAATGTTTTATATCCACAGAGACATCATTTTTAGGTGATACTTAGTCAACAATAAACTAAGAAGTTCACATGTTATCTTTTATAAATATATGGATACACACACACACATACACACACACACATACACACATAAATATCCATGCATCTATCCAAACACAGTTCTTTGCTCATGAACATGTGTGCACACACATTTTCAAAGAGTGTTAGTCATAACGGTAAAATACCTCTGTTCATTTGACAGGTTGATTCAGTGATGGCAGGAGCAATAAGAGCTGTCTTTAAGAAAGCACCTTGTTAACTGTTCTACTTAAGAATCGCTTTCATATTTTTAGAAAAAAATTTAAAATGGGAAAGAACTCCAACCTTCACTATTCTAAAAAAATAGTATTCTAGCATATAGTCACTTATGATTTTTTTCCCTGTGGACATGTGACAAGTTATGCATAACTTCTATATATTATACTGATATTTAGTCAGATTAAAAAATAGGAAGAGGACTCTCCCACATGATGGTAACTGCCTGTAATCTCATCACTCAGGAAGTGGAGGCAGGAAGATCCAGTTAGTTGTAAGCCTGCAGGATATGGTGAGACTCTTGTCTATTAATAGTGGCAGTCACAGTCGTCGTAGTAGTAAGAGAAATAAGTCATGAAGTTGGGAGGGGGTTGGGAAGGTGGGGTGTGTCTGGGAGGAGTTAAAGAGATGAGTGTACTGACTATGATACAAATACACAGAATAAGTTAATAAAATACCATGTTAATCAATTTAACAGGGAAGACTCTTAATGTATGGCCCTTGAACTCTCTCATTTAGTCTCAACTATGTATTTATCTTTATTCTTGCCATTAAAATTTCTCTTAAGACATTTTACATTCCTTTTTATCATCAAGTATTAAGTCTACATTGTGTGCTCTGATGCTTTGGTCATTTCTATAGTCCATTTTATATCATCAATAAAATACTGACTCCTTAAGCAGACAAATATTCAAATCAGTGTCAGGGAAAGTTCACAGGAGTGTAATTAGTCAGTCAAAGAATACAATGGTTTGAAAGCTTAGGGTAAATATTGACCAAATGATCTTGATAAAAGTTGTACCTATGTTTCCCACACCAACTTTCCTCATGATCTCACATATTCAACCTAACACTTGGGGCTTATTATTTAGAAAGAAATTCTTGTCACCTTCAGAGATGAAAGCTGCTACCTGATCATAATTTTTAATTGGTGTTTATTTGCTGACTTGTAGCCCTTCAGATTTTCCTACTCTGGGAACTGTTCATGCTCTGTGTCCATTTGCCTACCAGGTTAGGCGTCCATATTTTATCTACGTCCCGCACTGACAATGAAAGCATCGTTGAAGTGCTAAGCTCAGCCTGAATCCCATTATGATACAAAGTAGTTGAAGGTGGTTAATGCTGTTTACAAATCATAGATCAGTTTTATTTCATCATGGAAATAAAAAGTTACATTCACAATTAAGTCTGTCTGCTCAGTAGAACTCAGTCAAGTAAGACAAGCGCTCCTAAATTTTGACTCTGAAAATGGCTTGCATTCTTATGGCTGCCAAGCACAATACCAACCTCATTACCAAAGCACCTAATACATTTCTATGCCCGCTTCATTTATTACCTGCCGTAAAGTGGCTGCATATCTTTAGCACCGGCTATGCACAATTAGCAATAGGTGATTGTCTTGTCGCTGTGGTCCTTGCAAGACAAACTTCCTCAATGCAGAAAGTCATCTCATCTTCATCAGTCAGGCAGAGCACACAGACATGGTCACTCCGAATACAGATGGGTCTCAAGGTAGGAGATGCCCCTCTTCCACTGAACGTTGCTGTGGAGACATATCCAGTGTGGCCACATCCTGATGAAGACTTGCAAAGCCTTGTCGCAACACTAGGTATGAAGACAAAAATTATTTCCAAATATAAAAAAAAAAACAGTAAAATAAGGGCTGGGGAGAATTCTCATCAAGTGAAGGTCAAGTGCTTACCACAACAGCAAGAAGACCCGAGTCAGATACACGGCACCAATCTCAAAGTTCAGGCCAGTGGTCGCATGCATGTAATCTAAGTGTTGGGGACACAAGAATAGGCAGTTCCAGGAAGCTTGTTTACTTGGCCATTTAGCTGAATATGCAAACCCCAGATTCAGTGGGAGACTATCTTCAAAGTCAAGAAGGTCCAGTCAGATGGCTGAGTAGATAAAACACTTGCCACCACCTTGAAATATCTGACTGTGATTGTGGAAATCCACAGTGTAGAGGAACTGACACCCTGATGTTGTACTCTATCCACAGCGTAGAACCTACTGACTCCCCTACATTGTCCTCTGACCTCTCCACAAAGTGTACTACTTGCATAGCACCCCCTATATATATAAGGGGCGTGTACTAGAGAACACCCAGTGTCTTCTTCTTGCCTCCATACATATTATGCATCAGTAAATGAACACCTCCTCACATACACAACATAATATATATGCACATAAACACATGCACATGTGTAATGATAGTATGTGCAGGGCTATGCCTTTTCTAGCAAAACTGCAGGTCCTGTATTTTAACTATCAAAATATCTCCCTTTAAAAAGTAAGGAAACTGGGGAAAAATCTTTCTGGAACTTATTTTATAATAACTTAATTTTCATTTGGAATTGAAAAAGAATCTATACTAGGTTAATTTATTAAGGGCTGAAAAGTTCCTCCACAGAAAGTTAAATAATGATATATCTAGTTTTTCCCTGTCCCATCAGCAAACTACCAAATTTTGACACACAGACTTCTAATTAATTGTGAAAGCTCAGTTGGTAGCTTAGATTGTTTCTAACTAATTCTTTTAACTTAAATTAACCCATGTCCTTTAACCTACCTTGTTTTTACATGATTTGGTTACTTTTACTTTGTAAAGTCCATGCTGCTTGCTCTGCATTACACACACACACACACACACACACACACAGAGAGAGAGAGAGAGAGAGAGAGAGATTTTGGAATATATTAATTTGAAATGCAAATATAAATTAAATTTGTGGTTTTTAAGATTTATACTTTGTTTCATTGGTTTATACATACATACATACATACATACATAGATACATACATACATACGTGTGTGTGTGTGTGTGTGTGTGTGTGTGTGTGTAGAAAGAGACTGCTCTTTCTACCCAGACCCAAATAATCACCCAGAAACTATATTAATCACAACACTGTTCAGCCAATGTCTCAGGCATATTTCTAGTTAGCTCTTATATCTTGAATTAACCCATTTCTATTAATCTGTGTATTGCCACAAGGCTGTGGCTTACCAGAAAGTTTCTGGGCCCTTCTCCTTTGGCAGCTACATGGTATCTCTTTGATTTGGCCTACTCTCTCTCTATCTCTGTTCTGATTTCCTGCCGGGCTTTACTCTGCTAAGCCACTGGGTAAAACAGCTTCTTTATTAACCAATGGTAATAAAACATATTTATAGTATACAGAGAGGAATCCAAATCACATATATTTAAGCATAGCAATCTCATTTAATACCAAAAATGACCATTATGTAGATGATAATTTTAGCCTCTGGAGTAGGCAATCAAATTGGTGTCTCATCATGACTCTACCATTCTTCTGAACATTCTTTCTGCCCCCCAAATCCTGCCTAGCTATTGGTCATTCAGTCTTTTATTAAATCAATAAGAGTGATACATATTCACAGTGTCCAAAAAGATTATTCCATAATATAATGACCTTGGAACATAAGGGGAAAAAACAGTCTGCATGATACTTTTTTTTCCTTTCTTTGTGGTATTTAATTTAAGAAACATTTTACGTATATTAATTTTCTGGTATATGTGCATGTTTGTACCACGATGCATGTTTAGAGGTCAGAAGATAACTTGTGGGAGTTGATTCTCTCCTCTCTTCTACCCTGAGGATTCTGAGAATCAAACTCAGGTTACAAGGATTGGTGGCAAACACATTGACCCTTGGAGCTGATTTTCTAGCTCAACATTTGCTTTCTATTTTAAGGGCTGAAGCAGTGCTAGGCCCCGTGGAAGCAGAGGTGAATAAAATCTAGTTTCTTTAAGAAACCCAATGTGTTCGGCACTCTGGGGGAGACAAGATATCAGAGACTTGCAGTAAAGCTTAATTAGACTTAGGTCTATATGCTGGGAGAAGAGGCATCCATTTTTTTTTCAAGTTCAGGGAAGCACGTTGGAGCTGACTGACATGTTTAGTTTACAGGAATGAGTCCTATAGTCCTGGTAGGGTTGGGGACAGGACTTAGTTGGTAAAATGCTTGCCTGGTGGGCATGAGGCTCTGCTTCCCAGGTTCAAAAGCCGCAAAACATAACAAAACAAGAAAACCAGTATGGTGACAACTACCTGTAATCCCAGAGCTGGGAAGATGGACATAGAGATGCCTTGGGCTCCCTGGACAGTCAACCTAGCCAAATCAGTCAGTCTCCTGTCTCAGTGAGAGACTCTGTCTCAAAAAGATTGGTGGGATGGCTCTAGAAGGGTACAGTAGAAGCTGATTGCTGCCCTCTGTGCTCATAAACGTCCATGTGCACCTTCAAGAACACTGCACGCACGCACACACACACACACACACACACACACACACAGAGGAAAGATTTTGAAATATATTAATTTGAAATGGCAAGTATAAATTTTATAGGTTTTTTAAGATTTGTACTTTGTTTCATTGATATATATATATATATATATATATATATATATTAACCACAACAATCTCATTCAATACCGAAAATGATCATTATGTAAATGATGTTTTTAGACTCTGGGGTAGGCAGTCAAATTGGAGTGCAGAATTTTTTTCTTTTTTTTTGCTATTATGATGATGATTATTTCTTTTATTTTTCTAAGATTTCAGTTGTATCATTTTGCCCTTCCTTTTCCTTCCCACAAGCCTTTCCATTTCTTTTTGCCCTATTTCATTGATTGCTAATATATATGTAATTAAATACACATGTTAATATCATATATTCTATGTATCATAACTACAGACTGAAAACGTTACACTTATTCGTGCACAAATGTTTATATATGTAAATAAACAGGAGCTGAGCAGTAAATGTGTTAACATGGAGTTGGGAAAGGGCAGGAGTCCTCAACAAGAGGCGAAGAAATGCCAGTAACTAAGGAATGAGTAGGCAAGAGAAGCAGTCTTCCACTGGGAAGAGCACACCTGTTAGCTGGTGAACCATCAACAAATGGTCAGCCCTAAAAATGTATGTACAAGCACCAAATTTACAGACATAGAAGATGTGCAGAAATATGTAAGGATTCTGCCCAAGACAGTGAATGTTCAACTCAAGATTTTAGCCAAGCAAGTCAGGTTGGTACTTTCTGGAGCAGATGACTTCAGAAGAGCATTCTGTTTTCTAACAAAGAACATGTAAGTATAAATAGATCCTGCGGAACTAAGGTAAAGTTGATTTTGAATAATTGATAGCAGGATTCAGGATAGGGATAGTGTTCCTTAGTGCTGAAGGGGTTGTAAGGGGTGAGATATGCAATGACAATTGGACTGTCAATGGGGAAAAGACGGGAAATTTGTTCACAAGTGTAGGGATTGGCAGACACCTCTTGCTGAATATTGCAGTATGGAGTAGTCTGTCCTTTAGTGGCTATGAATGCTGAGTGAGAAAGTAGATATGTTGGGAATACATACCACATTTCCTTTTCTTTTTAAACATTATAAAGACAGAAATTAGTTATAATTACACATCACTGACCTTAGGGAAATAAGACAACTAAGTTAATGTTCTCGCTTCTTCAAATGCATCTACAAATGGAGGCATCTTAGGACAGAGTTTTGATAAACCTGCTCTAACTGGAAGAGGTGGGAGACTTGAGAGGGAGGTAAGGGGACACCAAGAGTGTTGAAAGCATTTAAAATCACTTTATTGAGTTTTTAAAGAATCAGTAAGAAATATGAAAGGCGAAATTGCTCTACGCCTGCTATTTTAGAGCAGAGGTTTATTAATTATACTTCATTCTTACTCTTCTCAGGACTCAAACACTCTAAGTCAGCTAGACGTGTCCTCTGGTGGAGATTAGCTGCAGTCTGAAATTTCCACATAAGAATATTAGATGAGTTAATAACCTAATTGGCATCCTTTCTTTCTTCTTTAGCAAGTTTTGAATGGAGATGAAACTAATAGAATGACCATTCCACAAGCATTTAAGACTGCATTACAAGGAAGATGATGAGAGGGCATTCCTGAGGTTTAGGCTGGCCTCTTAAATACACTTAAAGCTTTCTTCAGCCATCACCATATTCAAAATATTGGGTTTTTTTTTTACAAATGTTAAATCTCATAAAAAGCAGGTTATATGATGTTGGAAGTAAGTTACAAATTTTAAGTTATTCCTTATTTTGTTGAGCATTTAATACCTGCACTGTGATTTATCTAATTGCTTCATGTCCACACATTTGAGCATATGTTCATGTTTGCATGTAAGTACACATATGCTCCCACATGTTGTATTCATGAATGCAGCTGTGTGGATGGGTGTACAGGTGAGGGTGCATGTGGAGGCCAGAGACTCACTAGGTGTCTTCTATAGTAGTAGCCTCTCCACTGTATTGTTTTAGACAAAGTCTCTCACTGAAGCCCAAGCTCATCCGTTCTGTTAATACAACTGATCAGCACCTCCAGGCTCTTCCTGTTTCAGCCTCCCCAGTTCTAGGCTTATACACAAGCACAGGCATCCCAGGCCATTTATCTGCATGCTGGGGACTGAACGAAGATCTTTATTCTTGTGTGGCAAACACTTTACCCTCTTCCCAGCCCCTGTATGGGACATGTTTAGGGACAAGGATGATCTCAATTGAACAGCTATGGTCTGCTCCTAACCACAGCAGTCAACATTGTTTACACTATTTTGTAAGTCAGGTGTGACTGCAATACCTTTAATCTGTGTTCTATATCATATTTACCTTTACATATAGATCGACATGTCCACAAAAGACTTTACCCAGTTGTTAATATGTCAGTTATGAAACCTTTTAGAAAGGGCTGTTTCGCTCTGTTGATGTATTTTCTCTCACTTTTAGATATTGTATCCATTTCTCTCTCTCTCTCTCTCTCTCTCTCTCTCTCTCTCTCTCTCTCTTTCTCTCTCTCTCTCTCTGTGTGTGTGTGTGTGTACTAGTCAATGGGAAGTGTGGCATCTACCTCTTCAAATGGTAGTTAGACTTATATAAAATGCACAATAGAATACAGTAATGCAAAGACTTTGGGTCTGGGTGTGGCAGTTCATTCCTGTAATGGCAGCATTCTGGAGGCTGAGATGTGATGGTAGCTAAACTTTGAGGCCACTGTGGGCTTCACAGTGAATTGCAGGCTAGCCTAAACAACACGGTGAGACTTTATTTTAAGGAAACAAAGACTAATAAACATATTCACTTTTACATTGTCCTGACCTGGGTGAAAGAACAACCAGGGGCTGACAAAGAACTGAAGCCTCTCTGGTTCTTCACCACATTTTCTCAGGCTGTGCAAACCCAGACAGGTCTTTTGACATTCTGGTAGGATCCTAGAAAGTCATACATATGTACATACATGCAAACATGTACATATACTCAAATATGTAGACATGAAAAATTTGGTAAATAACAGTACAGGAATTAAATGCTCACTGACCTACTAGGATGGATGTGAGAAATAAGTCTGATCAAGTCCCATGATCAAAAAAGGAGGCTTAGTCTTTGCCACCAGGAGAAGGCTGAAATCTGGACTGTATCCATGGCAGCTTGTTTGCCTGCCTTCTCTGGGCTTTTCATGGTAGTTCCCTATAGTTGTGTCTTCATCTCTCCTACAGAGAATTTAAGTAGGGAAAGAGTGGCATGCACCCATGCCAGCATCACATGTGTGACCAAAGCAGAACATGAAACCAGGTTCCCAGGACTGCTGCTTCCAGGTGACAGCTCACTGTGACAACCTTGATCTTACTCATCTACACAATAAAATATTCTGTCTTTAAGGACCCTGAGCTACAAATGACAGGATACCACAGGACAGGATGGGAAGATAGAATCCCATCTTTGTATATGATGACTAATAGAATTTATGTTCCTGATAAGAAATTAAACAAAGTTAAAGACAATGAACATCGAAAATTTCTTCAGATCATTTGCACTGTAAGAAAACCAGCCCAATAACAGCAAGAAGACAGGAGTACTTTATTGAATATATTTATTCAGATATGATATATTATTAATGAGTTGAAAGTAATTTCAGCAGTAATATAAACGGATTGTCTTGAGCACTCATTAAACATGACTTTATTGCTGTTTTACTTAATTTTCCATAAAAGATAAAAGTCAAATTTGGGCTCCCAAGGGTTGTCCAAATAAAAGAATATTTCTATTTATCCAATATATCTTCATGGTCATGCTAGCTATATAAACTGCTATATTAAATATCACTTTTTAAATGCAATATTTAAGGCATACAGCCTAAAGCTAGCAAAAAAGGAAAATATACTCAAAGTCCCAAACTTATATGTGCATCTTGTCCAGTAGATGCAGCAGCAAACAAATCCAGGATTTCCAGACCAGAGCTGAGCCTCTACTTTAAACCAACATCAGCAGTAGGCAGTAATCCTAGGGAAAAAGTAAATTCCACAAATAAACAGAGCAATTTTCCTTTAAGAGGAGAGCTAATTCTTTTCAATCTACTTTTTTTATTACACTATTTCCCCCTCTATCTACTTAGCTAGTATAAGGATAAATTTCCAAAGCTGCCTGGATGGAAAATAAATAGATTCACTGTTTGTCTAGAATTCCAATCTTTGCAAATGTAAATCAGTCCAAGTGCCCCTCATTTAAACCTTCAACTTTGCAGAGCATTAGAGGGCGGCCTTCACTTCACAGTTTAATCCACGCACTAAGATTTCTGCCTGAGCATCGCTCTGAATTGACTACCTGATAAAGAATGACCACCACCAAAGGTCACAGAGGTCAGCCTGTGTAATTACAGAGTTGTTTTCAGTCAACTCTACCAAACACTGCTGCTGTTTGAACTTTAAATTGTTACAATTAAATTTATATGCATATATGTTATATATATATATATATATATATATATATATATATATATATATATATACCGATCTCCCCAGAGTTTCTTTATTTCTAAATGTACTGGAAACAGCACGACATTTACTTTTGACCTGGATTGTGTTCATAGTATCACCCACTGAGAAACTATATATAAAAAGAACGCTTATTAAAAATACTAGAGTCCTGCACTTTAAACAATGCTTCATAAACTAAAATGCATAATTAACTGCTGGGAACTGGTTTTATTTATCCCATCAACATGAGAAAGTTCTTCCAGGTTGCTCTGCCTTAACAGGAAGCATTCTAGGAAGTAACATCTACTATTTCATTGCTGGGGAATTTGCCATGGGGGGAAAATAGCCCCTGGGCACTTTGCACTGGACAGTAGGCACTTACAAATTGCTAAGATTTAGTCACATTTTAATAACAAAAGTAAAGGGTGCCTGGAATGGAAAACTTTATACTGGACGATTTCCTAATTCTTTGGTTCACTGTAGTGCTTTTTGTGGTTTGTATTAACTGGACAAAGGACCAGTATAAAACTGTTCATGATTATGACTAGTAAGAACTGATACCATATTTAATTTTACTTTTATGGGGATGTATATGGATCAAATATTTTCTCCTCGCCAAAATGGCAAGGAAAAGGAAAAGAGAAAAGAAATAAGGAATTTCACCATTAGTGTCCCAAATGCTGACCTTGCTGCTCCTATGCTATTTATAAACGAGGGGGAGTTTGAAAGGCTGTATTCAAGTGTTAATATGTGAAACAACACAGTTTTAACTTTTACAATGAAAGTAACTACCTAAGCCTGTCTTTCAAATTTCAGCAGTCCTAACACACTTTATGTTTTCGTGCTTTCAGATTTTGTGTCGGAGACAAATTTTTCTTAAAGAATAACATGATCCTCTGCCAGACAGACTACGAGGAAGGCCTGATGAAAGAAGGCTATGCACCCCAGGTCCGCTGATCCGTCGGCATCAACCCCAACAACACAAAGCACTACATCCCTTTATCTTTTTTGCTCACCTGTATATAAGAATTGACACAGGAACCTACTAAATAGGGTAGTGGTAGGACAGCAGGATGGCCGGCCATAAGGAAGAAAAGGCGGACTGCATCTGTATGTAGTAAAATTGCCCCAGTTCAAGAGTTGAATGTCCATTATTAAAGAAAGAAAAGTAATGTATATATTGCTGGATTTTTTTGCTTGCTATTCGTTTTTGTGTCACTTGGCATGAGATGCTTATTTTGGACTATTGTATATAATGTATTGTAATATCTGAAGCACAAATGTAATACAGTTTTATTGTGTTACCATTTGTGTTTTGTTTGCTTCTTTGTATTGTTGCATTTAGTACAATCAGTGTTTAAACTTACTGTATATTTATGCTTTCTGTGTCTACCAGCTATTTTCAATGAGCTATACCTTTCTAGTAAGAACTGAAGAGCAAACCTCACGGATGACACACAGATAACGCAAGACTATCACATTAGAAACACAAAAGTAAATAAGTAAACACAGGCAAAGCAGTTAGTAACACCCACTCCTTATGGCTCCTCCAGTTAGGTGTATTCATGATCTCATGATAACCCCCTATTTTCAGGGGACTAAAGATCAGCTTTAAAAAAAACAATAAAGATTTCACCTTAAAGCACTTTCATTTTATACCAACGTGAAAAGTGCCATTTTTAGAATGACTTTAAGACTTAGCGATGTCCTTTTAATACTCTTTATTGTGTCCCTCACCTTCACTATACATTTGTTCTGCTTTTCTTTTCTCAGTCACACGCCGTATGTGAAATAGTGCCTTTGGGTAGCATGTAAATTTCTTTTCCAAAGGGTTACTCTAAATGAAAACGGTATTACCACAATTATGACATAATTTTTCAAATTTAAAATTCCTTGTATAAATGTTATCCAGCCTTCTCCCTAGGAGATGGGGCTTGATGGCTTTAGGGTTCATGAACTGATGACCCCACACAGACTGGAGTGTCACTCCACTGAAACCAGGATGATGCCCCTTGAGTTCTTTGCCATCTTCCTACTCAGACCTTGTAACACTTGGGCTAAAATCTATCTTTTCATTTCTTTTTCACGATGAAGTGTTTTCCCCTTATTTAAATGATAGCTGTTGAAGAAGAATGTTCTAGAAACAGAAACTGTGGGAAATGATTTACTTAAACTGCAATTAAGGAAATAAAACCAAGACTCTGGTCCCCTCTTCTGCTCACACGTTGTTATTTTGGTTTTGCATTCTGCGGTGAGACCAATTTTCCCCAAATCTACTCTGAACAGGCACTGTGAACCATGTTTGTTCTCCAGCAAACTCTGCACCATGGGCTTTCTCATTGTTCTCCATTGCGTATACAGGAAATGGCCCCCACTGTTATTTGTATTACATATTTTCCCTGCCAGTTTCTGCATTACAGATGACAATTAAAGGTTCTACCTACATTCTTGGTCTGGGGCCAGAATATTAAGCTGGAAACAATGCTGGTGTGGCTTTGAATCATCATGAAACATAAGTTTATTCGGGAAATGCATGAGAATCTGAATATTGCCTCGTGAAAAAAAAAATGGTTCTGTAAAAAGTAAATGATAGGCATATTTTCCAAATGCTTCATGGTTAAGAGTGTGCAAGACCCGTTTGCTCAAATTGGAGGAAAAATGAAGAATTGTAATCCATTTGGAATACACAAGGTGATTCTTACTTCCTGCTCAGCCCCAAAAGTTTGTTTTGTGAGAAGACAGGCTTAGCTTAAAACATCAAAAATGAAATTGGGAAAGATGACACACCACAGGTGAAGGAGACACACAGCCAGGAAAGGGGACACACAGCAAGGGAAGGGGACACACAACAAGGGAAGGGGACACACAGCAAGGGAAGGGGACACACGGCTAGGGAAGGTGACACACAGCCAGGAAAGGGGACACACAGCAAGGGAAGGGACACACAGCCAGGGAAGGGGACACACAGCAAAGGAAGGGGACACACAGCAAGGGAAGAATACATGCAGCCAGGGAAAGGGACACACAGCCAGAGAAGGGGACACACAGCAAGGGAAGGGGACACACAGCCAGGGAAAGGGACCACACAGCAAAGGAAGGGGACACACAGCAAAGGAAGGGGAAACACAGCAAGAGAGGGGACACACAGCAAGAAGTTCACCTAATATCCTTGCTGGCTCCTCTTGATATAACATCTTTCATTATGGTTTTCAAATGTCCTTAACTTTTCCCATCAAAATGGGTTTTTATAGTGTCCTTAACAGGTCAAAATATGTGTCACCTGGGAACAAACTTCTCCTGATTTCTGAAAGCTGTTCAATCACCCTTGCCATCCTGAAATCAAACAGGATCTACATTGCTTTTGCTTAATTTTGGGGGGAAACGGCTCACCTGAAGTAAAGATTAAGGCCTTAAATTCTTTAGATTATCTTTAATCTCCATGAAATTGTGAACCAAGACGAAGGTAAATTTCCATCTTTAAGCTGTTTTCCAGTTAATTGGCCACATGCAGTAGCAGTTTGGACCTGAAATATTAGGCTGGTTGTCCTGAGGTTGCAAAGCCCCTGACTTTTGTCAACCCTTCTCTTTGCATTGTGTGGATCCTAGGTCATACCTGATGCTCCAGCAGGACACCTGGGGTAGACTTCCGAGTTCACCAGCTGAGAAAGTTCTCTTCTCAGCGGGTATCTCTGCAGGCTGTTCTAGATGAGGGACCAGGCGCCACCTGCCCCCCAGCATCAAGAGCAGAACAGCAGCCCCGCATTTATAATTTCACCTTCATTCTTGCCCATACACATCTGGAATCTTTCATTCACTTTTCTAAATATCTGGATTCAGGTTTTCAATTAAAAAGGCACTCCACTATTGGATTGCACTTAGTTGGCAAAGACAAAGATGATCTGAAAAACACGTGTGTGTGTGTGTGTGTGTGTGTGTCCACATGAAAATGAAAAACTTCCTTTCTAAAGGTCAATCCCAACAAGCCTAAGGAAGCCACCTCAGATCCTCTTTCAATGAGAATGTTGAAAATTCTGCACTCTTTTACTTTTGTGAAAAAAAATTGTTCAAAACGAAGGTAACAATGATTGTTTTTGTGAATTTACATATATTTCATTGACCTAGAGGTAAGCAACTCTGTTGCTGTCTGCAGACTAAACTTCAAATTTTCTATAAAATGAGTTGAAACCAAAAGGTCAACTAAATTCTACATTTTCAAGAAAGACACGTGCTGCTTTAATTGAAGCGGGGAAGTGACAATGGGATCTCTGGTAAACGTACCATCCGCACGCAGTTTTGTTTTAACTATCACTTTGGGCAGATTGCTCTTTGAATCGTCACTTAGGCCATTTCGCAGAGATGATGCAGACCAAACATGTGCAGTGTTCCCTTCAGTGAGTTGCTAAAACAATCTGCGTGTTTATGGCAATAAGCCATTAACACAGAACACAATTTAAGCAAAAGCCTTTTGATCACTACTTTTTTCTTAAAAATGCCATTATAACATGTTTTTCTTTTTAATGTGATTTTAATTTACGGTAATAAGAAACTGAGGTTTGAGACAGCCGCTATTTCAGATGGACTTTCCTGAATGCCCACTGTGTGTCAGGCCTTGCTTTGTGTGCTTAGTTGCTTGTGAACACATGGAGACAGATCTCGTGTATCCAGTCCTTTAACTATACCTTTTTGAGTGTTGACCCCCAACTTAAACTTACCTGTAATGAACACACAAATATGAACATCTTCTAATGACACAGCGTGTCATTGGTGTGAAAGCCTCAGAAAACATTTCAAGTAATCAATGTGTTCAGAGAATTATCTCACCCGAATTACTCATTAACTCAATAGCACATAATAAAAAAGAACATCAATTAATTAATGAGTCACCCTCAGATTGCTTTGATTATTACCAAGCTCAGTTGAAACAGTGGTTATGAATAGAGCTGTCTCTCCTTATTCATTGTTTGCAATTGGGCCATTATTTGGCTGAAACCTACATGCCTGTAGGTAATTGTGTGATTAGTATCATAAATTAAGAATTCAGAGTGACTGCTTCTTGTAAGACCGCTGAAAAAATAAAGAACACTCATTTTCAATGAAGCTTCTGTTAAAGTCAAGCTGATACAGGGATGCCACCTTTCTAAATATGCAGTTATGCATTTATAATGAAGATTTAGGGCTTCCATATTGCACGGGGTCTGGGTTAGCTCTTAAAACACTTACAGGTGAGTCTTACAATGCATTTGCACATATGAGATTTAATTTCAATAATAACACCATGAGACTAATATATGCATCTCCAATGCCAAGTTTAGAAATGTTTTCTTAGCCGCAAAGGACATTTCTGCTTTTGGTGAGCTGGGTCAGTGTGGATTTTTGGGAACAGAAAGCAATGGGGGGAGGGATTTAAAAAAATAACCAACCAAATATGCTACAAACCCACAAATGAAACTTTCACAGACATCTTGGTAAATGCCATTCCAGTATGCTTACAGAATAATTACAACAGTTCCCCTAGGTAAGTGGGAAACAGCTGTTGGTAACACATAGCAGGTGCTAACAATTACACATACTGAACTTTTAAAAAATGTTTTTAATTAAAAGAATCTTGTTTTGTGAAAAGATGGGTAAAAACATGTTAAAATCGAAGATATTCCTGGTTTATGTATCCAGATCACGTTATGCACAAAACCGTAAGGCCCAAGTCACCCTGCATCATCTGTGGTTTCTGATTGGCTCATCTCATTGCCTTCAGAACCGGACTATAATTCATTGCACTTTTTACACAGTTGGTATTCTGGTCCAAGAAGCTACATCCTCGTGAAATTGATATGGTGGAGCTGATAAAAGGACATTTGAGTTTTATAGGCAAGGTGGCTGCCATTAGCTAAACCAGATTGAGTGGGCACAGTACAAAGAAAAGAGGGGATCCAGAAACATCAGGGAACAGGGAACAATCCATGTGTGTTGCGCAATGTTTTCCTATGATGTCTCTTTAAGAGCTCTTAATAACCGTCGGCAACAATTACTGAGCAGCCCCATGAACTGGGTGGCTTTCTGCAACCTCTAGCTGCATATAAGTATATAAGTACTATATGCAAGTTTTAATGACTTTTGTATTTATTCATTTATTATTTAGCAATTGTTTCTTTCAGTGTTACCCAGGCATGCAGGTACTTGGTGGCACACCCAGATTTTCTCAAGGTCGAATAAGAGGATGAAGCAGAGGTCCTCAGTGGAAGCCCTGATGTTTACACACAGGATTTCTGGATACCAGCCCATCTATTAGTGTCACTTTCTGGGTGGAGATTGCCATCTTTTTTATCATTATTGATATCACAGCCTCCAGAAGTAACCAAGAGCTCCTAAGTAGTGTCTAACCATGTGCAAAATTTTCAACATTTCAGAGTTAATGTTGCCATTTAAGAAAAAAATGGCAGCTTGGGTCTCTGGCTTAGTTGGTAGAGTGTTTTTCTAGCATGCATGAAGTACCAAGTTCAATTCTCAGAACTCCAGAAATGGAAAATGGTGGTACACACATCCGATCTCAGCACTCTAGATGGACACAGAAATTTCAGAATTACCACAAAGTATCAGAAATCACAAGTCGTCTTTGGTTACATAGTCAATTTGGGGCTAGCCTGGGCTATATGAGACAATGTTTCTAAAAACCCCAAAAGGAATAGGAAGAAGAGGCAGAGGAGGAAGTGGTTTAGAATAAGAATGATCATATTTTTACAAGGAAGAGTCTACTTGGAAATTCCCTTGAACAGTCCATGGAGGCCTTTGTTTGAACCTGTAGAGCTTTTCTATCAAGACTAGAAAGCCTCTCAGAAGAGCAGCAGCATTGAGCACAAGAGGGATGTCGCAGTTCAAAAGTAAATGTGGACCAAAAGCAGACACTTTGTGTACCCAGGTAAACAAAATGCAGAGAAGTATAAGTAACCAAGTCTGAGAAATCAAGAAAATAATTGACTGTATGCCAATATTTGATGTTTTATGGACCTTCATAGCATGAGGTGGGGTTGAGATCGGCTCCACTGGAATAGCAACATAGGTTGAGGTGGACTTGAACACAGAGGCTCTGAGGGTACTGGGCCCTGGTCAAGGCCAAACAGTACGGACTGCTTGTCTTAGAAGTACAGAATAAACCACACAGCAGCAACATAGCACCCAGCAGTTTGTTGGCCATATTATTCCAATGGCCATGACAACACAGAGAAAGTGCGGAGGCATCCCTGTTTCCACTGCATCAATTGTCTACAGCCTTCCCTCCCCATCATCACTTCTACATAGTGGGGTCATTTCGAACCTGTCAGTCACATTGTTAGTTGAATGGTCCTAATGGGAGCTTGAGCAGAATGAATCTTCAGTGGTTTTGGTATTAACACTAGAGTCTAAACATACGGACTTAGAGAAGCATGATTAAATTGGATTGCATATTTTAAAAAACTAGGGAGATGGCTCAATGGTTAGCAGCACTTACTATAGGCAGAAGTTTCCTTTCGTGGAGCAGCTTGGTCCGAAATACCTGGAAGCCACTTCCCAAATTACCAGACAGAGGCTTAATATTACCTATAAATGCTTGTCCAATAGCTCAAGCTTATTGCTAATTAGCTCTACATTTTAAATTAACCCATATTCCTTATTTATGCTCTGCCACATAGCAGTACCTTTTCTTGGTACAGCAAGCCTCTCTTCTTCTCTCTGCATCTGGTTGGTGACTCCTGACTCCACCCTTCTCCTTCCCATCATCCTTAGTTTGGTCATTCTGCCTTTACTACCAGCCTGGTTACTGGCCAATCAGTATGTTATTAATCTAATTCAAGTGACAAATCTTTACAGTGTACAAGAAAATAACTCTACAGCTACTGGCTGCTCTTGCAGAGGACCCAAGACAGTGTCTAGCACCCAATGGGTGGCTCAGAGGAGCCAGAAACTCCAGTTCTAGGAAATCTTATCTAGAGTGTCTTTTGGTCTCCATGCCCATAGTCTTTATGTGCATGTTATGCATAAATTTGTGATGAAAATCACAGTAATTAAGTCTTTAAAAAATAAAAAAGGAAGGATGAGAGAAAAAAAGGAAAAAAGAAGGGAGGGAGGGAGGAAGGAAGGAAGGAAGGAAGGAGGAAGGAAGGAAGGAAGGAAGGAAGGAAGAAAGAAAGAAAGAAAGAAAGAAAGAAAGAAAGAAAGAAAGAAAGAAGGAAAGCGAGCATGTGACTTCCACAGTCAGAGTTTGGCAGACTACAAGCCTTACCTCAATTGACAATTCCTGTGTTCTTCTTAAGGGGATGTTGGTTTAGTGTGGAGAGTTACAGAGGCCAGGAGAAGTTGTAGAATTGAGTTGGAAGCAGCTACTGACAGACGGGTGATGAGAAAGTACGTGTGCAACCATTCAGAGCTCTGTTAGAAAGAGCTAGGTCATATTATGAGAGCACACGCGCACACACACACACACACACGCACACCACACTTACATACACATATACACATACTTACACACATACATGCACTTATTTATAAACATGTATGCACACACTCACATATTCACACGTACATACACAGGTGAATCTACCATGATTAGCTCTATACCAAACATCTCTATATTTTTAATTCTGTTTGAGAGCACTTGGTATATGGAATGTGCTTGCTACTGTTTATTTTTTAAAGCTCCATTTATTAAAAATAAAATGTTATAAAATACAACTTTTCAATACATTTATACACCCCTGTTACAGATAACAAAACAAACCCTATAAATGTAATAAGTCAGCTTTGACCACATGAACTTAATCAGAATCTTATAATCTTCTAAAAATTTCAATCAAATCCTCTCTAAGATTCCAGTGACTTTAAAATACACAAGAATTCTCACAATGAGTCAAGGACTGTTTCTATGTATTTAAAGTTGTAAAAAACGTCAGTAATTTCAATGAATATTTCTACACTTTGCGTCTGAACTTGCTGAGTCTTCACTAACTGGAATTCTTTTAAAGTGTAGAATTCACGTTCAAGGAAGATTTCTACAGGATCTGTATTGACTGTATGGATGCTGGCTGAGTCAACAGAAACACCACATCAAAAATGATTCAAACTTAAACATTAAATTGGACAATAATGCAATGGTTGATTTTCCTCTGTTACATGCCTAAAACTTTTTAAAGTTCAACTCTTCCGTGTGCTAAAATTTCCTGTGACCCAATGCCTTTTCCACTCCCAAATTGATATGCGTGTTCACGTTGTCGGAGTCTTATGATGACATTTTAGTATCTAATTAGAAGCTATGAGACCATTTAGAGATTTTTATCCCCTGAGAAATAAAGACTTGAAACTATGCAGTCAAATTTCCTATGAGGATATTTGGTGAATCCCTCTTCTCAAATTATTGAACGATCCTTGGGATTGAATACCATCATTACCAGGCATGTTCCAAGTGCCCTATGATTTAACAATTCTCTATATGAAATCTTTTCTACTTAAAATGGAGACAAAGACTGGAAGTGGTGGCATTCGCCTTTGATTCTAGTACTCAGGAGACAGAGTCAGGTAAATTTCTGTTAAGTTTGAGACCCACTTTGTCTACACAGTGGGTTTCAGGCAAGCCAGGTTACATGATGAGAGCTTGTCTCAAAACAAACAAACAAACAAAAGAACTCTCTTTTACTATGTAAATACATATACACTCAATAGAAAAAAGAGAACGCACATTCCATTCCGTGTAACAATTTTATATCCATTATTTTTGCAAAAACTTACAGTCTATACTTTCAGAGACTGAGATACAATGTAGGCACATTTAGTAACCTGTTATATTTAAGTCTTTGTGTGGTAGTAGTGGTACTGGGGTTCCACACAGAGTTCTTATTGAGATGTCAGTCAAAAAGTTTGTTTTAAAAGACAATGCCTTAGGAAAACCAGGGAACCAAAACCACAAGCCTTTTGAGAAATGCAGAGTGCATGGAGCCAGGCAGAGGGGTGAACACTTGGAGAAAAAGGGAGCTCAACCTGAAAATTGCCAAGTACAAACTAACACATTGTAAAATAGAACAGACAGAAATCACTTGTACTGAGCCGGCATTGGTATTAGACAATGTTAGCTGGACGCTGAGAAGATGAGGACAGAGAAAAAGGAGGAAATGGAGAGCAGAGCAGGAGATCTAACCTTCCACATTAGGACTTTCATCTCTCTCAGGGGTGCTTGACAAGGTCATACATGTGCTATGCTGCTCCCAGTTGATGAGGACCTTGGTTATTTTGTAGGTAAAACTGATTATTGCTTAACTCAAAATATGTTAATTTTTTAAAATAACATTTGGTGTGTGTGTGTGTGTGTGTGTGTGTGTATGTGTGTGTGTGTGTGTTTACTTACATGCCGCAGAGTATGTGTAGAGGTCAGTTTTTGAAGTATGTTAAAGACAATGTATGGGAGACAGTTTTTTTGTTCTTTCCTTCTATCCAAAAGTAGGTTCCAGGGATAAAACTCAGGTCATTATTCAGGTTCACCCACATGCTCCTTTACCAACTGAACCATCACACCAGCCCTCACAACATAGTTTTATTAGTTTCAATGAGAACTTACAAATACCACGAACATGAAACTCTTATAAAGGAAAATGCATAGTTGGCTGGCTTAGAGTTCGGAGGTTCAGTCTGTTACCACCATGGTGGTACACAAGCAGACATGGTGCTGGAAATATGGATGAGAGTTCTGCATCTTCCACAGATAACAGGAAGTGGTCTATCTCACTGGGCATGTCTTGAGCATATATGAGACCTCAAAGCATGCCAAGACAGTGACACACTTCTTTCAATATGACTGCATCTACTCCACCAAGACCACAATTCCCATTAGTGCCACTCCCTTTGGGCAGCATTTTCTTTCCAACAATCACATTCCACTTTCTGGCCCTCAAAGGCTTTTAGCCATATCGTAATACAAAAATGAATTCAGTCTAACTTCAAAAGTTCCCATATCTACAACAGTCTCAGAAATGTTTTTAAGTCCAAAGTTCAAAGTCTCTTCTGAGATTCATGCATTCTCTTAACTATAATCTCCTATAAAATCAAAATCAAAAACGTATCACATACTTCCAACATATAATGACACAGATATACATTATCATTCCAAAACACTGGGAAGGGGCATAGTGAGGAAACACTGGACTAAAGCAAGACTGAAAACCATCTGGGCAACCCTCAAACTCTGCATATTCATGTCTAATATCAAAACACTCTTCATATTTTCAATTTCTTTCAACTTTGTTGACTGAAACACATGTCTTTCTCTTGGTTTGGTTCCACTCTCTGATAGTAGCTTCCCTCAGCAGGTATCCCATGACTCTGGCATCTATAAGATCTTGGGATCTCCAAGGCAATACAGGCTTCAACTTCACAGTTTCATGCAATGACATATCTACTAGGTCTCCATTCAAAGAGACCCCTGACACATGATTGACCTCAGAAGCTTTCCTTAGTCACAGAATTAAATACCATATCCCCTTTTATCTATCCCTAACATTAAAGTCAGAACCATGAGGCTCCATCTTCCACATTCTGCTGCTTGCTGTGGTTGGAACATGGCCTCCTTGTTCAATTGCATCTTCACCAGTTTTCTGCTTTCCTTCACTGCCAAAGATTGTATGTTTTAGGACATGCTCTGTAGACCAGGCTGACCTCAAGCTCAGGGATCCATCAGTCTCTGGAGTGCTAGGATTAAAAGGA
The DNA here is from genome assembly GCF_903992535.2 of Arvicola amphibius. NCBI lineage: Eukaryota > Metazoa > Chordata > Mammalia > Rodentia > Cricetidae > Arvicola > Arvicola amphibius. Next base: position 12,256,861 of record NC_052048.2, read on the forward strand.
GGTACCATAACACCCTACTCTAGGTCTTCCTTACTTCCTTTTCATGAGTTGGAAGTTTAGCTGGGTGGGTTCTTGCCCTATGGTCACTACCCCCTTTATTCCATTTCATCTGTTTAGCTCCTTGAGAGCAGAACTTAGCTCCATTCCACTTCCTGGTGCTCCTTTTCTCTTCAAATTTTACATTTTGCAATTTACCCTTCTCAGCTTGCTCCTGTTCATTATAAACCTTCATTAAAGTTATCACTAATAATCACACAACATAGTCTATACTAGACTGTTCTGAGATTTCCTCTGCCAATTAATACAATACACCTCACTTCCACCTCAGGCAGACTCTTCAGACAATGGCAAAAGGCAGCCACTTTCCTCTTCAAAATATCACAAGAAAGAACCCTAAGCAAAATACTAAAATTCTTCTCCTCTGAGACCTCTTGAACCAGTTCACCACAGTTCAACTCATTCTCGGCACCTATTGTCTTCCATTCTCCTACTAATATGATCCATTAAGCAGTGCTTAAAGCATTTTACAGTCATCCTAACCCAAAATATTAAAGTCTGAATTCTTCCAAACAAAAGCATGATCAGGCCTATCATGAAAATTTGCCAGTCCCTGGTACAACTTCTGTCTTGGTGGTGTAAGAGTTCTTTCTGTCTATGTGTTGCTTTCATTGGTTGAATAAAGAAACTGCATAGGCCTTTTGATAGGGCAAAACATATGTAGGCGGAGAAGACAGAACTGAATTCTGGGAGAAAGAAAGCAGGAGAGAGAGATCTGCCATGGAGATGCCAGGTCAGACATGCTAAATCTTTCCCAGTTAGCCACAACCTTGTGATGAACACAGATTTAATAGAAATGGGCTAAATCAAGGTGTGAGAGTTAGCTAATAAGAAGCTAGAGCTAATGGCCAAATAGTTTTTAAATGAATACAGTTTCTGTGTGATTATTTTGGGTATAAGCTAGCCAGATGGCTGGGACAAACAAAGGGCCCACGCTCATACAACATCTTGGTTAGGGTTTCTATTGTTGTGAAGAAACACCATGACCATGACAGCTCTCATAAAGGAAAACATTTAATTGGGTGGCTTAGAGTTCAGTAGTTCAGTCTATTATCATCATGGTGGGATGAGGTAGCGTGTGGGCAGATATGGTGCTGGAAAGGTGGCTGGGAGTTCTACATCTTGCACAGGCAACAGTAAGTGGTCTGTCTCACTGAGCTTGTTTTAACCATAAATGAGACCTTAAAACCTGCCAAGACCATGACACATTTCCTCCAAGATGGCCACACCTACTCCAACAAGGCTACAGCTTCCATTGGCGCCACCCTCTTTGTGACCCACTTTCTTTGAATCCACAACAACAGACTCATAGAAATCCTGCAAACAAAGTCCACCTAACTCCACTGCAACATTTTGTCATCTGTCAGAGGAAATTAGCATGTCTGCATTGTAGCACTTCACTGAACCTCAGAAGACTCACCCTAATGAGAACCTCACCTTCTATGTGCTATGATTCCAGACTGAGTAAAAAGGAGAATGAGAACTAAGCAGAAAACCTTATCACTCTCTGCTTCCTGACTGTGCCTTGCCATCTTTGTGACAGACTCACTTTCCTTTTAACTGTGAGCTCTAATAAACCATTCTTCCTTATCTTGCTTTGGTCAGGAATTTTGTCAGAACCATGAGGAAGGCAAGCAATATGTGAAAAGGGTCCATGGTAGAGACTTGCAATCAGTCTTAAAGAGCTAACTGGAGACAGAGGGATATGAGTGCTTATACAGAGACTACCACTAATTTAATTTCACAAAGGAATTAGCTTCATAGTGGTCATCTATCTTCTGGATAGAATGACAAAATATTTTATAATTGAGGTTGGAGAAATGACAACTGCTAAAAGCTCCTATTGCACTTACAAAAGACTCAAGTTCAGTTCCAACACCCAAATCTGGAAGCTCACAACTACCTGTAACTCCAGCTCCAAGGGATCCCACACCGAGTTCTGTCCTCTGTAGAAACCTTCCTTCATATACACAACCAGAACCTCTGAAAATAAATAAGATAAAACGTTTTAAAAATTAAATACATTACAGCATAACAAATATCTAATTTGGGAAAACTTGCTCCAACTGAAATGTCTATGCTGTACTAGGAATAAGAAAATGGGAATGTTGATCGTCTCCTAAAAGAGGACTTACAAAATACCAATTGTGGTGGTTTGAATATAACTGGCCCCAATAAGCTCATAGGGAGTGGCATTATTAGGTGGTGTGGCCTTTTTGGAGTAGGTGTGGCCTTGTTGAAGGAAGGGTGTCACTCTGGGGGTCAATATGACTTCTATGTTCAAGATACACACAGTGTGAGCACAGACTCCTTCTGCTGCCTGTGGGTCATGATGAAGAACTCTCATATCTTTGTCCAACATCATGTCTGCCTGCATGCCACCATGTCCCATCATGATGATATTGGACTAATAAACCCCTGAAACTGTAAGCCACCCCAAGTAAATGTTTTCCCCTATGAGAGTTTCTGTGGTCATGGTATTTCTTCACAGCAATAGAAACACTAACTAAGACACCAATAAAAACCAAACACACTTTCAACACAGCAGTCATTTATGAGTAAAAAGAGAGGGAACAGGACTTGGAGGATGCTTATTTGGTAGAGTCATTGCTCAGCATGCAAGAAAACATCATTTAATTCCCAGAATCACAAAACACTGGGCATAGTCATTCATGTTTGTCATCCAAGCTCTCAGGAGGTAAAGAACCATGGATTGGAAGATCAAATTCATTGGCTACAGAGCAATTAAGACTAGCTTAGGCTACATAGACATCTCCTCAATAAAATATGTAGGAGAGCAACCAAAAAGCACATTTTTAGCAAATGTTGGCTGAATATACCAGGGAACATGGAAATAGGCCACATGCAACACGTTCTAGTTTATGCAGCAGATATGGGGAAGAAATAGAAAGGAACTCACCCTTTATGTGACTCCTTGGATACAAGGAACACTATATTTCATGTGAGAGCACAGAGACACATTCCTGTGTTAAAAATTCTTAGATATGGTCTGGGAAAATGATTCAATAACAAAAAGCACATGCCTGGACAACCTGAGTTCAAGAACTCACAGAAAAAGATGTGGCAGCAGGCATTTGCAGCACTAGCACTCCTATGGTGAGATGGAAGGAGGAGACAGGAGAATCAGCTAGACTTATAATACAAAGAAAAAAAAAACAAAAAATGCTGTCTCAAAACAAGGTGGAAAGAGAGAAGTGATTGGTAATGAGTTATCTGTTGGTCTCTGCATGGGCAACATTGCATGACTGTGCCTCCCCTTCTCAAATATATAAATCTCCATTTAAAGGATTATTTGTATAAGAAAATAAAACAGAAATGAATGTTAATGAGTAGAATAGCATGTGGTTTTAGTTCCCATTTGGTACTCTTTCATCCATCATTCTTACTAGTGGCCAAGGGAGCATGCCTGAAAAGCTTTTCACCTCACAGGCCTATGCTGTATCTGGGTGAGGCTATCTGATGTCATCATAGTCTGTGGGAATCCATAGTAATCAGTGAAGACATTTGGCATATTTAACCTTGCTAGTGTAAGACTCCTTTTCCTTGCTAGGAGTGTAAATGGGAGTTAGGTCATCTGCCATCTAAAAGCCAGATGGGCAAGGGGATAAAATCGCAAACTGGTGTAGGAGGTCCTTCTGTATTTGTGTTGATTTTATTGCTTGAATAAAGAAGCTGCCTTGGCCTTTTGATAGGGCAGCCCTTAGGTGGGCAGAGAAGACAGAACAGAATGCTGGGAAGCAGGGAAGTGTGGCAGATGCTATGCTTCTCCTGCCCAAGATGGATGCTGGTTAGACTCATGCTGGTTAGCCACAGTCAAGTGGTGATGCATATTAATAGAAATGGGTTAATCAAGATGTGAGAGCTAGCCAGTAAGAGGCTAGAGCTAATGGGCCAGGCAGTATTTAAATGAATACAGTTTCTGTGTGATTATTTTGGGGATAAGCTAGCTGGGCGGCGGGATGGGGCCCGCCTCCATTCCTTACAACAGTAAACGTATCAAGCCTGGAACAGCAATGAAAGCATGGTACCTCTGGGTAAGGGCAAGCTTTGGGCAGCCTTGGGCAGCCTTGTATGTTCCTATGTAGTTTACTTCTCAATATTCAGCCCTTTGTCTAGGCTACCTCTTCCCTCTTTGGCCAAATTTTTATTACATTCAGCCAAAAAAGAAAAACCTTGAATGATATACTTTGCTTACAGAAACCTGGGAAATCATGTGGACACACTATGAATTTGCACCCAAGGCTAATTTGAAGAAGAAAGTTTTGAGGGGAGTCATGGTTACCACAGCCATATTATGGCTTCATCTCTTCTAATTTGGTTCCCTGATATCACAGGGAAAGAAAGTCTAATCTTCTAACAAGAAAGCATGAAGGTAAAATTTCCACTGTCTGTGTCTTTACTCTCGTCTTACACAGCCCTGAAAGTCTGCACTGACTGTTGAACACCAATTAAGCACTGAATATTAGAATATTATAATTTATCTAACTTTACATATGGTCATTGGAAAAAGGCTGAGGTCTTATTAGACTGTCATAAAACAACATAGGAGGAAGGATTCAGGAAACAGCGGAGGTATTTTCAAGTCATTAGTTGGAAGCACAGACAGATCAGAGAGAAAGCCATTGTGCAAATGTCAGGCCACTCAAGGTTATTCCTCCTTGAGGAGATAATGTCAGATGTCTGCTCTGGATGTAAGGACGCTCCCCTGCCCTCCCCACCAAGTCCTTTCTGGAGAGCCTCCTGTACATCACCCCTCATCTATAAGCTGCCCTGTGGTCCTTTGGGGAAAAATGATCAAATAATATATTTATCATATTAATGTTATCAAAATCCAGATATTTAATTGGATTTGTACTTTTCCACTTTTTAAATAAAAACATAGTGATGGTGTTAGATAAGAAGCTGAATTTAAAAATGATGGTTTATATAGAAAAGTAAAGTCTCCCATATACCTTTATTTTCCCTCTCCAGTACATAGATATGTATTTATAACAAATTTGTGAAGCCCATTAATTTTATTTTATTTAGTTATGGATCCAAATTCTGGATTCATTCATGTGCTCCTTAAGAAAACTCCATTTTTAAACTACCTTTCAAGCCAATCTTCTACTTCAATCTGTCCATGTTCAAAGTGCTATAGATTCCTCTGTCTGTACAAAAGATACTTTAATAATTAACTAACTCCCAAGGCATCATCTCCAGAGCATTCTGTCTCGCGCTTCTGGGAACACTTATTCAGTATTTCTATACACTAATCGCTGCAGGAGTCCAGGAGCATGCGGAGGAGAATGTGGCTGGCGCAGAGAAAAGGCACAAAAGCTCCAAGATACATGGGACTTTTTTTTAATCTTTAAGAAGCTCCCAGCATGTGGAGAACTAAGGGGAGCATAGCTCTATGGCATGACAAGTAAAAACAGGGTATTCTAGAGAAAAGAAAGGGAGTAGCTACAGTAGGTCAAAGAAATTGCAACTAGCATGTAAAGGAGTTGTGCAGCACACTGCAATAATGGGGGCTGGACTATAGCTTAGAGTTTAAGAGCCCTGACTGTTCTTCCAGAGGACCCAGGTTTAGTTCCCACACCCACATGGCAGCTTACAACCATCAGTAACTCCAGTTCCAGGGGATCTGATGCCCTCTTCTGGCTTCTGTCAGCGCCAGGCACATATGTTGCACAGATATACATGCAGGCAAAACACCCATATCCATAAAATACCTTGTTTATCTTACAGTATAGGCATCTGTAAATATATAGCACTTTAAAAGCATGTGTGTGCACGCGTGTGCGTGTGTGAGTACGTGTGTACATGCACGCGCTCATGCAGTATCCTGACTCAGTAGATCTGCAAACCCACCAAAATGCGGAGGCAATTTACACAAGAGAGGAGGTGCCCCTAAGGACTAAAAGCATGAAGACAGGTCAGGTTAATGTTTTAGGAGGTTCAGTTAAGGCAGCCTCTGACGGCTGGGGTGGCCATTGGGAGAGCCATTGATGCTGACAAACACCTCGAGGATGTGAGATTCTCTTGTAGAGGAGACCCACGTAGAAGAGAAATTGCAAGACACTCGGGAAGGAGTTGGTTAGGAGGAGATGGCAGTGTATTTAAAAGTTTGACGTTTTGGAGTCATTGCACTTACATTGCCGTGAGACAGAGCTTGGAAACACAGCTATTTATACTTTAACAGAAAACTCATGCTCGGGAACCTAAGGAAATTAGATATTTATGCAACTGGGTATAAAGGCGGTGCCCACCGCTCTTCTAAGTTTACGTCTTGAATCACAGAACAGATCTTACTTCCACAAGTGACGAATGTCTTATTTAAACTGTTCAGTCTGAAATGGGGGAGAAATAATAAAGTTCAAGGATTAGAAAAAAACAGAATGGTTTGTTACCCTACCTCATCATATTAATTTTAATATGGTGTTTTTTTCAAAATTTTTCATATTTAACACCTAGACAGAATTACCAATGTTTCTGTCATTATTTTACAATAATCAAGAACTTTTTCTAAAACTCCTTCATTTCCCAAAGCATGTTTTTCACATGCAGGAGTGTGGGGATATGTCCTAACAGGTAAATGCAGATGCTCTGTAGAAAATCTAGGTTTGATTCCCAGAACCCACATGGTGGCTCACCATCATCCATAACTCTGGTCTGAGGGCATTCAATGCCCTATTGTGGTCTCTTCTGTTACCAGGCACACATGTGGTGCACATATACATGCAGATAAAAGTCTCATACACCCAAAATCAAAAACAGATGCATATTTATAAAAAGACTATGCAACTACAACTAATGAAACTGATAATCCTAAAACATTTCATTTTCTTTATTCATCCTGCTTTTTTTTCTTTCCACAGCAGGAAATAAAATAGACTCTAATGTTAAAGTTATTGATAATGGTCATCTTATTTCTGAACACAAAATTCAAGGCAGGAGTGAGAATGTAGCTCACTGGTGGAGAGCTTTGCCTAGGCTATGGAAGGCTCTGGGTTTGATCATCACAGCCATGGCGGGTGGAGGGGAAAGAATCCAAAACATTAAATGGATAAAATCACTTTTCTTTACCACTTTGAGTTAACATCTCTGACAAGGAAATAGCTCATTTTATGGACTCCGTGCAAGTAAATGGGGACGTTAGAGCACCCCTGGTCCCCAACAACTTGAGTTCACAACAAGGCACAGAGGGAGGGAGGAAGGGAGGGAGGTACAAAGCAGACTGCAGTAGGGGAGAGTCGGGTGGTCCTCTTCAGCCCACACCTCTCCCTTCAAGACTAAATCCTTTCTGTTTCACTTTTAGCCTTTAGTGGTTACAGAAAAAAAAAGGTGCTTAACAAACTGTTCTCCAAACGAGAAAACTCAAAATACTCACAGATCATCTCAAAATCATTCTTCATCCAGAATAATCCCCAGCCTCTGACCTTTCCTCAAAGGCCTTACTTTTCTAAAACTTAGATAATCTTGGTGGCTTTTCTCAAAACATTTCTGATGCTTCTCACACATATTTTTCTCAGTCGTTGAACTCGGGAGTCAAAATAGCTTGGTGTGGAATATATGAAGTTGATGTAAATAAATACCATATAACATTGTTGGTGTTTTATAGATGATATGTCAGGAGCCATTGTTTTTCTGGTAAAAAAAAAATGGACTCTGATACAAGAAGTTTACTAACTCATGGACAACCTATCTCTTTTAGTTATATACCAGGCACATGGATTGCATGTTACTAAGGAATTCAAACGATATTAGTGTGTGGTGTAATATTTAAGACGTGTTACATTTGTTCATGCTATGGAATATTTAATGATATAAAGATTGCTGCATTCTTTTATGCTCCATTTGTTTAACTCTCTAAAGATGTGTTATTTCATCTATCTAAAACACCTGAGTGGTCTATAACAGCTCACCAGCCAATAACTAGGCAGGAGAGGGATAGGCAGGGTTGCCCTGTGAAAATAAATAGGAAGAGAAATCTCGGCTTGAGAGATGGAGAGTAAGAAAATGAGAAGGAGAGAAGGACACCAGGGACCAGCCACCCAGCCACACAACCAGCCATGGAGTAAGAAAAAAAGGCATACAGAGTAAGAAATGGCAAAAGGTGGACAGGAAAATTTAAGTTAAGAAAAGCTTGCTAAAAACAAGACTAACTAAGGCCCAGCATTCATAAGTAAGAATGAGTCTCTGTGTATTCGTGTGACTTTGGTGGTGACTCCCCAAAGAATAAAAAACAGCCAACTACATTAGTGTGACCTGATTGGCCTCTTGTATTTCTCAGAAATAAACATTTGTGTCCACATCTCTCATACTGAGAAGATACTAAGCAATTGAGTAAATCTTCTCTTCAGGCATTACTCTTTCAAATTCTCAGAAAATTCCCCAAACTGCTAAGCTATAGTTACCAGACATATTTTGCAGGTTGTATTTAGTCAGTAGTTAGATATACTAAATGCCAATCCCATAACTAACAGTTTGGGGGGATACTTATTAATTCATAACTATAGTAGATATAACTTTTTTGCTTTGGGTCTACTTGGAGGAATCTGAGTGTCAGCTTTCCCCTGGGAGAGTAGTAATGACCCAGAGTGTAGTGAGGAGCTGCGGGCAGCTTCCCGCCGCCCGGCTCCTGGCCGCCTGGCTAGCTTTACCCGAAATAACAACACACAAATTGTATTCTTTTAAACACTGCCTGGCCCATTAGTTTCAGCCTCTTACTCACATCTTGATTAACCCATATCTAGTAATCTGTGTAGCACCACGAAGCCTTACCTGGAAGATTCTAGCATACGTCCATCTTGGGCTGGAGCTTCATTGCATCTGTCTCCCTGAGGAGAGGCACGACAGTCTAACTAACTTCCCAGCATTCTGTTCTGTCTAATCCACCCACCTAAGGGCCGGCTATCAAATGAGCCAGGCAGTTTCTTTATCAACCAATGAAATCAACACAAACAGAAGATTCTCCCACATCATTTCCCCTTTTTTCTGTTTAAACAAAAAAAAGAAGGCTTTCACTTTAACTCAGTAAAATTACATATAACAAAAGCAGTTATCAAGCAAGAATTACAGTTACAATATTTATATTTAATTTTATCTTTTATCATATCTAAGGAAAACTATAACTATCTATCTATTCTTCAACTCCATCAAAGACTCCAGAAGAATATAATATTACCTAAGTAAACAAGAACTAAGCAACTTTCAAACTCTAGAAATGACAGAGACAACTCGCTGCCTGGACAGTCACCCAAAGTTCCTCTGTATCGTTGGGGCATCCATCTTCAGCTTACAGACCCACAGTATCCAGCAGACTTTTTCATGAAGCAGGAAATTTCAAAGACAGTTCAGTCACTATCTGCTGTGTCCTGCAGAATGCCACATACACATGTGCACTACATAAACATGCAAACACTGTTTTTTTTTAATACTGGAGAGTAGGCTACAAAATGGAGGCTAAAAATAAAGAGTCATGAAGGCAATAGGAAGATCAAAAGAGAAGGTCAAAGTAGAATTATTAAACCACTGAAAAACCAAAGACCCAGGAAGAGAGTTTACCGAAAGGACAGCAGAGACCAGAACTAAATTAAAGGTCAAAGTTCTCTAAGTTTGAATAGTAAGAAAACATAGAGGTTGTAGGGTAGAGGGTACTATTTGCAGGATAGCTCAGAAACTCATGCAGATAGTTTGACCTAACAATCGTGATCGGATGTAAACTGTGACACCTTCATCTTTTGCACATCCCCATGGATACTAAACTGGAATGGCAATCAGATCAGGCAAAAATCAAGTCCATTCTTCTTATATGCCAACACTTTCTTCATTGAAACCAAACACAATGAAGCAAAACTGGAAAATCAGATGCATTACTTTACAGAAAGTTAATGAAGGCCAATCAGCTCCCGGAGATGGCCTTGTTTCAGTGCCATGGAAGGGGGTAAGTCTGCAGAGGGAGTTGGTTCTAAGCTGCTGTCCTGTGTTCTCTGGTGCCTCACCCAGGATTCAAATGGAAGACACATTTCTTATTCACTGTACTAACAATCTTTCGTGGGATCTGAAGCTGGTTCTAGGCAAGTCGTAGAATATCTTTAAGGTTGTCCTTAGGAATATCTATTTAGACAAAAAGTGTGCTTTTTATTCTTTCAGTATTGCTTTGTGTACAGAAGATGAAATAAAATGAATAAGACATTTTTCAAAACAGAAGCCGTGTCAGTATGCTAAGGTGGTACCCAGTGAGGAGGGGAGAGGAATCCTCTAGCTAATCTATCCTCAGGAGATGGCAGAATTCCAGGTTGTTTGAAATGAGAACCCATGACAGTGAGGGAACCCTTGGCAGACCCCAGACAGTCCACTCTAGGTTGTAGCTTGAATGGCTCCTTTTCCTGATGATGGCATCCACAGCTGTGATTCTGTTTCAGAGTTCCCGGGTTCCTTTCCTCCTATGTTTAAAAACAAAACAAAACAACAACTACAAAAAAACCTCACTATTAAACCTCACGTATTCGTAAACGTAAGTAAAAAATATCTCTGACCTAAAATTAAATCCTATGACTTTGATGGATCATTAAAGCACACTTGCAGAGTCTTCTCTTGGACTGATCTGAAGTTGTTGTGGGGAGAATGCTAATTTTTTTTAATGCTCAACAACCATTTTAGCTCTATATTTTGGACACAGACTAGCCCAGCCTCAGAGGGAATGAAACAGCTTAGCAAAGATAGACTTGGTGCTTTCTCATGCCCGAAGGTAACAAAGAATAAGATTACAGAGGCCCTGCACAGAATCCGGAATGGGAGAGACAGTGTCCTACCCCCACCAGAGGCTTCTTGAAGTAAAACAACTTCAGGAAACAGTGTGTACTGGGGCAGATGCTCTGCTCCTGCTAGAAGCTCTCATTTTCCTCTCTGTCCTGTGGAACAGCAGTGGAAGACTCAGTGCCTATTTACATCTCCACATAGGTAGCTGCCTGGGTTTGAATTGGAGAAGCTGCAGGCACCCCACATTCACTGAAGGACACAGGAGATGCCAGGGGCAGCTTTCAATTGCAGCCTGAAGTTTCACATTGTAGGATGTTCAGGGGAAGAGCTTCGCCTGTTTATTACAATATTGACAAAGGCAGAGCCTGTGGCCCCTTGCACCTGTTAGTACTCGCTCCTTATTCTTACGTGACCCATGCAGCTGCTCATTTCAATTAGCCCAGGGCCAGGCTTGGCATTTACTCACAGAAACAATGCTTCACTCCGCAGAGTCTTTGTGCTTTTGCACTGGCGTGTTTCCAACTCACATTTGGCTCCCGCACATCCTGATTCCCCGAGTGCAAGGTCACACTGGACATGTGAGTCTCTCAGTACTTCAGGAATTCTTCTGGTTCATTTTACCTTTCCTTTCAGTTTTCCTTAGGAGACACTATTTTGCCATTTCTTTTCAACACCTGTGTTTTATTTATTCTCTCTCTCCCTTTCTCCCTCCCTGCTCCATACCCAAAAGAGGGGCACTCACTGAAAGACATTTGTTGCAGCTAACTTTATACCATACAACCACAAAACAGCAAACAAATAGATGAAAGAAAAGGAGGGTAATGGTGTGAAGAATCCTTATTTATCAAATAAAACCGTAAGTGAATAAGAGCTGCCCAGCTTGTAGTTCTTTGGCTTCGACAGTTTGTATTTAAATATCAGAGATTTTAAAAGAGATTTCAGACCCTCCCACTGCAAGTAATCACTATTGCTCACATCTTGGGGGTGTTGTGTGATGACAGGTGATGCTGTGGGATCCTCCTCTGTATGCTGTGAATACCATTGGTTAATAAAGGAACTGGCTAGGCCTGATAGGGTAGAACAGAGCTAGGTGGAGTATACTAAACTGACTGCTGGGAGAAAGGAGGCAGAGATGAGAAGCCATGTAGCCCTGCCAGAGACAGATGCTAGAATTTTACCTGGTAAGCTACAACCATGTGGTGATACACAGATTAATGGAGATGGGATAAATTAATATATAAGTGATGTGGGAGTCCCCTCAGTGTGCTGTCATTACCATTAATAAATAAAGAAACTCCCATGGCCTGTTGATAGGGCAGAACTTAGGTAGGCAGGGAAGACAAAAATAAATGCTGGGAGAAAAAAGGGTGGAGCCAGAGAGACATCATGGAGCTGCCAGAGTCAGACATGCTGAATCTTTGCTGGTAAGCCACTGCCACATGGCGATACACAGATTACTAGAAATGGGTTAAATTAAGATGTAAGAGATAGCCAATAAGATGGCTAGAGCTAATGGGCCAAGCTGTGATTTAATTAATACAGCTTCTGTGTGGCTATTTCAGGGCTAAGCTAGCAGGGCAGCCAGGAAGTTGGCAGCAGGACGAACAAGCAGGCTTTCCTCCTACATGTAAGAGCTAGTCATTAAGAAGCTAGAGCTAATGGGCCAAGCAGTGATTTAAATAATATGGTTTCTGTGTGAATATTTTAGGTCTGAGCTACCAGACATCCAGGAAACAAACAAGCAGTCTCCTTACAACAATGTGCCAATAATCCCTTTGCCTGTGTTTCCTGATGAGAGTCAGTAGTGCAACTTTCTACCCGAATTACTGCTAAATGGACAACTGTTCTGTGCTCCTCTTCCCTAAGCCTACCAGACATTACTTTTCCATGTAAATTATATAGAATGTGACCTTTTATGACATTCCTAAGAGATGCTTAGTGACATCTCTTTACTCACTTTCTAAGTGTTCACTGTTTCTGACACAGGCAATTTATCACCTCATGGTCAAAGACCATGTTCTTCCTTTAAGAGAAGTTGTAATCTTGCTGGGATTAGATATATGTCCAGTGCTGAAAATTTCTTTCATTCAAATAATGAGGGGTGGATACCTTCAAATTACTTACCTCTTACATTACACTCAGACATTGAAATATTTTACTCTAGCCCATAGTTCCCTTCCTTTGCTTGCTGGAAAATAGACAAGCCTATTGGATCCATCTTGTTTCTATGTAAACATCTGGAGATGCATGTCTAGGGAAGTCAGAAGTGCTAGCAGCTTCCACAGCCTCTGTAAACTGAGCAGAGTGAGAAGATATACTTCACAGAATCTCATTTCTCAGTCTGAGTGTTTACATAGTTAGTAAAATGGAAAGGTCTAGAAAACGCCTAAATTTGTATATATTGGTTTTTGCTGCCAAATCCCTGTAGTTTCTGTTTATTCAGGGCCAAATTTGTAACAGGTATATGAAGCAATGAATAGAAGCATGGATACCAGTGGTGGTGAAGGATGAAGGAATCTAAAACTGAAGCTTTACATTTTACAAAACAAAGACTTAAAAAAAGTACTCCATTTAACAACTGCTCATGAAAACCCACCAGCAACATCTTAAGTAAATCTGAATCATGTCTGGGTGTTAAATATGTAGGCTTAGGGAATTAGAGACAGTCACTTGACTACTTGCAGTACAGGTCTGAGAACATCAGCTCCATTCCTAATGTCCATGTAAAAAGACCAGAATGGTAATCGCAGAGCCAGGAAGTCAGAAACAGTGAGATTCTGGAGACTTGTCAGAAATCAATGAAACCCAGGTTCCCAGTGAGCTATTCTGTTTAAAAAACAAGGTAGACAGACCCTGTAGAACAACACCCATAACTGAACTTTGACCTCCACAAGCACACACATCTGCACACACATGATCATGCATAAAACCCACATAAACACAAAGCTGAAAATGGGCTCTGTTTATAGAAAAGTCAATAAAGGATAAATCTCACTTCTCATTAATGTGTTTCATACAGTTTCTCTTTACAATTCTGACTGGATTCAGTCGGACTTAAAAGCCTGAAAGCCAAGACATAGATTTGTCTCTACAAGTTACAGAGTCAGTTCATTCTGTTTGCTTAGGGTTGGGGAGATACCCATTGCAGACAAAGCAGCCAAGATGTTTGAGTGCCTCTGCTATTTGCAGAGACTTATAATCAGATGGATGGAGTCTTCTTGCTTCTGTGTGGGTGACTCACATAGTTAATTGGAGTTATGCCAAAGAGTCTCTTTTCATACCAAAGCAGTTTGGGGGAAATTATATTTATTTGGATAGTTTCACACTTTGAGTTTTGATTTCATTTAAATCAGTACAAATTTACAATTACAGATTTCCAACTTATTCCATAAGCAAAATGCCAACTCATTTGTGTTCTAACAAATAACACAAGCCCAAACATTTTGCTGAGAGAACAACTGGTCCCAACTGTCCCCTTTTCATCAGCAACAACAATAAAATCCAATGGTTGCCTGTACTAATATTAACCAACCACCTCTTAAAGACATATACTGCTAAGTGATGGAATTGTCCCAATGAAGGAGACTTGGTCATTGGATGAAGAGCTACCTACTTTATTTGTGCAAGCAGGTGTAGCATGAATTATAATTGTTCTTAATAATAAAAACACAGAGTTAGATATTAGGGGGTTAAAGCTGAGAGATCAGAGAAGCAATGCAACTAGCCAGTAGAGAGACCTTTTACCTCTACTGATGCTCAGACCAAAGGGGCAATACTGTCTCTAGGTATCCTCAGACTGCAGCTATCTCTATGAAACCTCAGACTGCATGCTCAAACCGAACACTCAGGCTGAACCCACAGACTACCTCTGAGCTCCTGTGTCCTCTCATCTTGTATTCTTCTCTTCACCCAGCCATATCACTTCTGTCTCCACCTCCCTAATGCTGGGATTAAAGGCACGCTATCCCAAGTGCTAGGATGACCTTTGTGTGAGCTCTGTTTCTCTTTCAGACTGGATAAATTTCTGGGGCTGGAGAGATGGCTCAGTGGTTAAGAGCATTGCCTGCTTTTCCAAAGGTCCTGAATTCAAATCCCGGCAACCACATGGTGGCTCACAACCATCTGTAATGAGGCCTGGTGCCCTCTTCTGGCCTGCAGACATACACACAGACAGAATATTGTATGTATAATAAATAAATAAATAAATAATTTTAGACTGGATTAATTTCTTCTGTATAAAACAGGGTGGCTTTTACCTAACAAATTGTGTGGGAGGTCCTTCTGTCTATGTGTTGCTTTTAATGGTTAATGAATAAAAAAACTGCTTTGGACCTGTAGCAGGACAGAACTTAGGTAGGCAGAGAAGATGGAACTGAATGCTGAGAGGAAGAAGGCAGAGTCAGAAAAACACCATGGAACCATCAGAGTAAGATATGCCGAATCTTTGCAGGTAAGCCACTGCCACATAGCAATATACAGGTTAATAGAAATGGGTTAAATTAATATGAGTTAGCCAATAAGAATCTAGAACTGATGGGCCAAGCAGTGATTTAATTAATATAGTTTCTGTGTGGTTATTTTGGTTCTGGCAGCCTCCTCCTACAAATAGAGATCCATCTGCCTCTATCACCTGAGTCATGGGATTAAAGATATGTGCCCTACTCCCTGGTTTCTAGTTGCTTAGCTATGCACTCTGATCTTCAGGCATGTAGGGGGCAAGCTATATTTGTTAAAATACAAACAAAATATCACTACGAGCAGGTATATCAAAATTCATGCCGGGCGGTGGTGGCACACGCCTTTAATCCCAGCACTTGGGAGGCAGAGGCAGGCGGATCTCTGCGAGTTCGAGGCCAGCCTGGTCTACAAGAGCTAGTTCCAGGACAGGCTCTAAAACTACAGTGAAACCCTGTCTCGAAAAACCAAAAAAAAAAAATCATAAAACATGGTAGAATAATTGTACACCAGTTACTCTCAGATGGAGGATAAGTAATGTTTTCCCAGCTTGCCAGGCTCCCAAAATAATCACATAGAAACTATATTATTTAAATTACTGCTTGACCTATTAGCTCTAACTTTTTATTGGCTAACTCTTACATATTAGTTTAACCCACTTCCATTAATTTATATTTTACCACAGGCTCATGGCCTATAGGCAAGGTCCGGTGTGTCTGTCTCTGATGGCAGCTCCATGGCTTCTCTCTTGACTCCTCCCTCCTTCTCCCAGAATTCAGTTTAGGTTTCCTTGCTTAGGTCTGTTCTACCCTACCAGGCCAAGCCAGTTTCGTTATTAATCAATGGTATTCACAGCATACAGAGGGGAATCCCACATCACCTCCCTTTTTCTGTTTAAATAAACCAGTAAGGCTTTAACTTTAACATAGTAATTACATACAAAAAACAGTTATGAAGCAAGAATTATAGTTATAATATTTATATTTATTTTATCTTTTATCATGACTAACAAAACTATATCTATTCTTCAACTCCATCAACCAAGCAATGACAGTAGTCCCTTGGTCATCACCACTATTTTCACTATGTTCTCTGCTTTCCTTTCACCTCCTACACCTTCCATTAGGTTTTCCTGCTGATAAAGGACAATATGGCTAAAAACTGAATTGATTACATGAAAGTGTCAAGCCACTGTGAGCTCCTAGAAGAGCAGATAACTGGATGGTGTCCTAGATATGACATTAGGAGAAAGAAAATAACACTTTATAAGTACTGGTTATTTTTCTTGCTATTATCTTTTTAAGAGCACATATCGTGTCTGGTTCTTATTTGAACATGGGTTTCTTTTCATTCTTACTGTCTTTGAGCTCTGTACAAGGACAATTTCTGTGTATGTTCTTGTCCCCAAATCCTCTCCCTGCTATCCTACCTCCAGCTGTCTTACATAGAATGTCTCATATGTAGTTGACTACGGTTAGTAGACTCTAAACCAGACAATGTGGCCAGTTGAAATGGGTGGTTTACCCATGACTTGAATTTAAGTACATCTCATATTCCTGTTTCTACAAACATGAGAGACAGACAGCACATCCTCCTTAAGCCTTCCATTCTGTTTTTCTAGACAGGAATATTTACACCTTCCCTGGCTTCACTGAACAGTGTTGGAAAAAAATCAAGTAAGGTAATGTATGCAATGTATTTCTGTCATTGACCTAATTGTAAAGACTGCATCAATGTCCAGGATTAGTTAGAATGAGTACAATAAATGTCACACATGCTTTACAGACAAGATGGAAAACCAGGAGAAGGGTGGGATAGAGTCTCCTGATGACTTCTGATTCCCTTTGATATATGCATTAAGTCTGGGAGTTTTAGCAACCCTATCCTTAGACATTAATATAGTGAAAAAGCATACACCAGCAAACTCAGTATATTTATTTAGTGCTGGGATGGGGAAGGGTCTACATATGGCCATAATACCCAAAGTAACATCATGGCTCATTACGTCTCACCACTACATAGCTATATAACCTGCTTCCATGTTTAATTCTTAGCTTCATTAACCATTTCAATGAAACATTTCTGATCCTGGACATTCACAGTTCCAATTAATTTAAATTGAATGCTAGACTGGGGAGATGACTGCATGGATAAGATACTTGATACACAAAATTTCATATGCTTAGAAGCCACAACAATGCTACATGGACACGATAGCCTACATGCAATTCCAGCATCAGGATAACAGACATGTTAGTCTACCTGGAATCTCAGCATCAGGATAGTAGATATGTTAGCCTACCTGGAACCACAGGATAAGGATGACAGGCATGTTAGCCTATCTAGAATCCAAGCATCAGGAAAGTGGATGTGTGAGCCCACCTGCAATCTTAGCATCATGAGAGCAGATGTGTTAGTATACCTGGAATCCTAGTATTAGGATAATGCACCTGGGGTGGACCAAACTGGATAGCAAAACCAATCTAAGCTGTGAATGCTCTTTTGCTTCCTAGCTGCTAAGACCCATATAATCACACAGAAACTATATTAATTACAGCACTGTTTGGCCAATAGTTCATGCATATTTCTATATAGTTCTTACATCTTAAATTAACCCATTAATATTAATCTGTGCACCACCACAAGGTTGTGGCCTTACCTCACCAGTAGGTAAGGTTCAAACTGACATGTCCTTCTTTGACAGCTACATGACATCTCCTTGACTCTGCCCTTTCTCTCTCTCTCTCTCTCTCTCTCTCTCTCTCTCTCTCTCTCTGTATGTATGTATGTATGTATGTATGTATGTATATATGTATGCATCTTCAAGTCTGGCTATATTCTGTTCTGACATAGACAAAAGCATCTTTACTCATTAACCAGCAAGAGCAACACATACAGAGAGGACATCCCACATCTTCTCCCCTTTTCCGTCTAAATAAAAAGTAAGGTTTTAACTTTAACATAGTAAAATTACATATAACAAAGCAGATATAAAGGAAGAATTACATTTACAATATTTAGCCTATTTGTATCTGGAAATTTTCATATCTAATTTATCTTTTATCATATCTAAGAAAAACTATAACTTTAGCTCTCTCTCTTCAACTCTTCAAAGGTCCCAGAAGGATATAATATTACCTAACAAACAGGAAGTGCATTAAAAGTAACTTCTAAAACTTTAGAATTTATAGAGACATTTCTCTGTCTGGAAAGCCACCCAAAGATCGTCTGTACCATTGGGGCACCCATCGTCAGCCTACAGGCCCATAGTATCTGGCAGACTTTTCCATGAAGCAGGAGATTTGAAGCACCAGTTGTTTTCTCCTGTGTCCTGCGGAAGGTCTGGCAGTTTCTTCTGTGAAGCAAGAACCCTGAAGGACCATCCCATCTTTTGGGAAGTGCAACAGCCATGTTTCTGTGGGTCCTGCAATCCAGTTCATACAACATACCATAAAGCAGTCTAGACAAGAACAGTTTCTTGCCCAAATGGATAGCCTTGTCACATTGAAGACAAATTCCATAATGTTTTTTTTTCAATTCCTATCAACCTCTCTGAAGGAATTGCTGGTGCCAGAAGCAGACATGTCTCATTGTCAAGAAAAGTCTAAGCTCTTAAACATTTTAAATGCCATATTCTGTAGGTCTTAGAAAAGTTTGAAGAATACCTATCCACTTGAAATATATCTCTGTACATTTATAATTTAGAAAACCTAACTAATATGACTACAGCTTAGAAATTTAGATGACTATCAATTAATCTGTAGTTATTAATTATACATTACATTTTTAAATGAAATGCACAACCATAATAACTTAAATAAGAATAGAAATACATATACACAGTATAACAAAATTGACCTTAAATTTGCGTCAAGATCCATATTAATGCAAAGTATTCATCTCTATATTATATTCCCCTTTAAATGAAAACAAACATTTATAAACAATTATTTTGGGAATTTGGGCATAGTTTTCTCCAAACGGCTTCCTGCTGTTTGTTGAGCAAAGTATTTTTAGGGTTCATGGAGACTTTTGGGAGGATCTTGTTCCATCAGACCACATTAGTCTGGATGGAACCCATAGGTTCTCATCTTTTGTAGAAACAAAAGCAGAACCTCTTTTCCAAAGAAACATATCCTTAATTTCAAATTTTGAAGTCAAGATATCATTAAAATATACATGTTTATTTAGGTGTATAATGAAATGTTTCTGTATACTTAGCTAACTCATGAAAAAAATCAAATAAAACACAATAATATACACAATTCAGACTCTCTGTGTATATTCCATCTTCATGTGGTTTATTTTTTCCTCTATTACTTTTTATTATTTAACTATCATACTCCTTTAATCTATGACTTTCTGTATTCTTTCTTCTCTTTCATAAACCCACATACATTTATCCAACACTGTGGCCCATTTAGAGGTCTTTTTTATCTGATAAAAAGACATTTTATCCATAATCATTTTCTGACTAGGAGCACCTTTTCTTTTTTCTTTTTTAAATGTTTAGCAGGCATAGCTAGAACCAACTCTGCAGCCCTGCCTGTTTGCCATGCCCCATCCAATATAGTAGAGATATGTTCACTGCTAGTCATGCTCACCACCCCAGCTCCAGGGACACAGAAGATATATGTTGCCATCAAGCAATTAGTAGCATGCTGCTCACAAACCTCATTTAAGCACATGACCTCCCAAAAGAGCCAGAGTTGCTGCTGCCAGCATGGATCAGGAAGCTGCTGTTTCTGAAACAAGTCATGTAGATTTTTGCTGCTAATACTGAGTCAGGAAACCTTCTCTTAAAGGCATCAAGTCTCTGCTTGCCTCTAGGAAATAGAGCCTAACTAAAAACAAGCGACTACCAAGAAACTGCAATTGACTCCTGTTTTTGTGGGTCTAGTTGCCCTTTTTCTTTAATTTAAGCTTTATTAGGCTTTATGTGGAAATGCTGGTCCCACGTTGGCTCCACTTTATAAGTGATGGCTGCACTTTAATTTTCCAGCCACCCAGACCTGAATGATCACACAGAAATTTTATTAATTCCAACACTGTTAGATCAAGGGTTCATGCATATTTCTAGAGAGTTCTTATATCTTAAATTAACCCATTTCTATTAATCTGCATATCACCACAAGGCTGTGGCCTACCAGTAAGGTTCCAACTGGCATATCCTTCTCCTTGGGTGGCTACATGTTGTCTCCTTAACTTCACCTACTCTATCTATCTATCTATCTATCTATCTATCTATCTATCTATATCTATCTATCTATATATCTCTATCTCTATCTCCTCAAACCTGGCTATATTCTGCTCTGCCATGGGTCAAGCAGACACATGCTCACATCACATACACACATAACATGCATCACTGAAGCACACCTAAATGAAGCACAATTAATAAAAACTCAGGGTCAGATATTGGGGTTCAACCTGAAGATCCAAAGAGCAAAACAGCCAACCACTGGCTCTTACCTCTACCACAGTCTGAAAAGGCAATACTGTCTTCTTGAATCTCAGAATGAGACTGTCTGAGAGCTGTTTCCTCCCATTTTATAATCCTCTCTAGGGCTGGGATTAAAATTGTGCAACATCATCATTAAAGGCATGCACCACTTAGTTTCTTTGGCATCTATTGTGCCTACTGGGATTAAAGGTATGTCTCGTTATGGCTGCTGAGAATAAATATGCATGTCATTGTGGCTATTGGGATTAAAGGTGTATGTTATTATGGCTACTGAGATTAAGGGTGTGTGTTACCATAATATAGTCTGTAAGACTAACCAGTAGGGGGCCGGGTGGTGGTGGCGCATGCCTTTAATCCCAGCACTCGGGAGGCAGAGGCAGGCGGATCTCTGTGAGTTCGAGACCAGCCTGGTCTACAAGAGCTAGCTCCAGGACAGGCTCTAAAGCTGCAGTGAAACCCTGTCTCGAAAAACAAAACAACAACAACAAAAAAAAAACAAAAAAAAGACTAACCAGTAGGACTGTTTTACTCTCAGATCTTCAGGTAGTCTTTATTTATTAAAATACAATTGAAATGCCACTACACATCACACATATAAACACATACACACCTTCACACACACACATCACACATACACATACATACACATATTATACATACACATGTACAAACACATACATTCATAAAAATACATATGTTCACACAAATGTCAATAAACATACCATTTACATCGATTAAAATATCTCTTGTTACCACAAGACTTTTTATTAATTTTTTTCATTTATTTTACATACCAACTACAGTTTCTCCTTCCCTCCTATTCTCCTTTCCCTCCCCAATGTCCCTCTACTC
This sequence comes from Arvicola amphibius, assembly GCF_903992535.2. Taxonomy (NCBI): domain Eukaryota; kingdom Metazoa; phylum Chordata; class Mammalia; order Rodentia; family Cricetidae; genus Arvicola; species Arvicola amphibius. Next base: position 12,278,456 of record NC_052048.2, read on the forward strand.
CCCATCCACTTCTTCTCTGTTTCTATTCAAAAATGGATAGGCCTCCCATGGGAGTCAGCACAGCAGGGCACATGAAGTTGAGGCAGGACCAAGTTACTCCCACTACATCAAGGTTAGGCAGCGCAACCCAGCCTGGGCATTGGATTCTCAAAGCCAGCTCAAGTACCAGGGATAGGTCTTGATCCCACTACTAAAAGCCCCACAATAAGACCAAACTATATACCTGCTACACACATGCAGAGGGCCTATGTCTGTCCCATGCAGTCTCCCTAGGTATCATTCTAGAGTCTGTGAGCTCCTGTGGGTCCAGGTTAGTTTTTTCTGTAGGTTCCCCTGTCACAACTTTGACCCCACTGGCTTGTACAATCCTTCCTTTATCGCTCTTTAACAGGACCCTTGGGGCTTGGCCCAGTGATTGGCTGTGGATCTCTTCATCTGTTTCCATCAGTTACCATGTGAATGCTCTCTCATGACAATTAGGATCCACCATAAAAACAAACTTAAAGAAAAAAAACACATGATCATCTCATTAGATGCTGAAAGAGTCTTCTACAAAATTCAACACTCCTTCATGATAAAGGTCTGGGAGAAATCAGGGATACGAGGAATATACCTAAACATAATAAAATCAATATACAGCAAGCCGGCAGTCAACATCAAATTAAATGGAAAGAAAATCAAAGTGATTCTACTAAAATCAGAAACAAGATAAGGCTGTCCACTCTCTCCATATCTATTCAAAATAGTGCTCAAAGTTCTAGCTTGAGCAATAAGGTAATAAAAAGAGATCAAGGAGATACAAATTTGAAAGGAAGAAGTCAAACTTTCACTCTTTGCAGATGATTTGATAATATACATAAGTAATCCCCCCAAAATATCTACCAGGGAACTCATACAGTTGATAAATACCTTCAGTAACGTGGCTGGATATAAGATTAACCCTCCAAATATCAGTAACCCTCCTATATACAAATAGTGTGAAAACAAATCAGAGAAAACAACATTATTTACAATATCCACAAATAATATAAAATATCTTGGGCTAACTCTAACCAATAAAGTGAAAGACCTGTATTACAAGAACTTAAAGTCTTTGAAGAAAGAAAGTGGAGAAGATGTTAGAAAATGGAAAGATCTCCCATGCTCATGGATCAGTAGGATTAACATAGTAAAAATTGGCCATCTTACCAAAAGCAATCTACAGATTCAATGCAATTTCCATCAAAATCCTAGCACAATGCTTCACAGACCTTAAAAGAACAACACAATTGCATACAGAAAAAAAACCCACAAGATTTCAGGATACAAGTTCAAATGGATTTTGAACTTAATTACAAAACTCAATGACCTCTAAATTATAAAGGAACAAAATTGTAGACCTTGTAAAGCTTTAAAATATATTACTTTTCCTGCTTTGGTATGTTTCAAAATGTTATTATTACTGAGTGAATTCAAAGGGAAGAAATATAAAATAATGTTGATAAAAGTTGTTAGAGAATAGCTCATCTAGGCACCTCAAAAGGAAAAAGAGAGACACATGCATTAGTGGAGCATGAACTTAAAAATGAGTTGCCATCTTTTGCCACCTTTATGTCTCTAACTCTTCATTGTATACCAGGAGTTCTTCTACTCAAGGTGGTTTGAATTCAATATTTAAGAGTTCAAATACTGCCAGGAAATCATGATAAATGATTTTCATCTCAGAACTTGGGAGTCAAGGTAAGTCTAGTCTACAGAGCTAGTTCCAGGACAGCCAAAGCTATTACACAGAGGAATCCTGGGAGCTTTTGCAGATAATGGTAGATGAAGCAGAAATAGCTTACCATAGACAGTTTTTTGACCCCAAGCGTCTATTCACAATAGAAGGGGAAAGTGGTAAAATGTAAGTTGAGGGATGGAGAAATGGCTTAACCATTAAGGCCATGCATGTGTTTCTCTTGTAGAAGACCTGAGTTCAGTTCACAGCTCCATGTTGGTTGGCTCATAATTGTTTAATCATATTCAGGTGATCTGATGCCCTGCTCTGGCCTTCTTGGGCACCTGCAAACAGAAGTGGATGCATATGAATGAACAAGCACACACACACACACACACACACACACACACACAAATAAAATAAGAAATAAATTGTAAAATGTGAGTTTAATGAAAGCAGTGCTGATGGAGGAGAGTTATCTGTCTATGTTACTTTCATTGGTTAATTAATAAAGAAAACTGCCTTGGCCCTTTAAGAGACAGAAAATTAGGTAGGTGGAGTAGACAGAACAGAATTCTGGGAGAGTTGGGGAGACGCTTCAGGCAGTCGCCATATGGAGTCTCCATGCTTCTCCTCTCCGAGATGGACGCAGGTTAAGATCTCTCCCGGTAAGCCACACCTCATGGTGCTACACAGATTACTAAATATGGGTTAAAGGAAGATGTGAGAATTAGCCAGTAAGAGGCTGAAACTATGGGCCAGGCAGTGTTTTAAAAGAATACAGTTTCCGTGTAATTATTTCGGGTGTAAAGCTAGCCAGTGGCCGGGTGGTGGGACGCAGCTCCGCCGCTCCTTCTACAGATTGGCGCCCAACATGGGGCTAAATCCACTTAAAAACCTGAGAGGGCTTTAAATAAAGGAGAGAGAGTTTAACACAGGTTTTTGCTGTTTGCCTGGACGTGCTGTAGAGCGATTTCCTGTTTCAGCAATAGCGGCAGAGAAAAAGCTGAGTAATTTTAAAACACGGCTTCCTGGTGCTGTGCCGCCAATGCAAACTCTGGCTTTAAAGCATTTCAGTGGCTTTTATGGACTGGATGTTTGTGTGCCTGCTTGGGATCGGAAAGAAAGTGCTCTGAGACCATGCCAATGGCTCACTGCTCCCCGCCTGCACCTGGGCAGATGACAGAATCAGGCTTAGGCGAGCGGGAGAGCATGGTGGATTTCTGCCAATGTTTCCAGGCTGTGTGGTGCTCTGCGCATCAGATTTGGCTATAACTTGGATGAAAAGAGTTTCTGTGCTGCACGCTCAATCTCAGAGTTAAAATGCTGAGTGTGGCTCCTACCTGGAGACCCCAGAGCTAGTAGAAAATGGTACATCCTCCATTTTAAAATTGGAGAGAGGTGGAGCCAACATCTAGAACAGCCCAGTGGCTCTGCAGCTCAAAGGTGCAACCGATTCAGAGTCACAAGCGGCTCCGCCATGTTGGACTGGGCGGGGCAAGCCCGCAATACCTGTTTTTGACCTAGGAATGTCACAGCTTAGAGTCTTAAGTGCTTAGCGATGTAAAGGCACAAATCAAACATGTTTCTCGACAGTAGAAAAATTACAGATTCACAATAGGACAGATTCAGACATAAAAGACTTTTAAATGAGTCACAATGTTGGATGAATGTATGTAGGCTTGAGAAAAAAATATAAAAAATAAAGTTAATGCCTTAAAAGAGGGTAAAGTCTTTAAAGAGACAGAGTACAGATAGTTATAGATTAAAAAAAGTAAAATGATAGAGTAAAAATAAGCCACGTAAAAATAAAAAATTCACAGAGAGTCTGGATTATGTATTGTATTGTGTTTTCTTTGAAATTTTTGACTGTAAAGGAGCTAAGTACAGAGAGACATTTCATTATATGGGCTGCCAGTCTAGACCAGAATGGACATCCTAACGGTATTACTTCAGGATTTGGATCTAAGAACATGATGCTTTGGAAAAGAGTTTCTTCTTTTGTTTTCACAGAGGACGAGACTCTGTGGATTGCTTCTATCCCAATATGGTATGATAGATCACGCCCTCCTAAAAGGTTACTATGAACATCTTCAAAAAATTACTTCACTCAACTGCCGGCTGAGAGGAACCTAGCACACAGGTTACACCATAAAAGACCTAAATAACAGCGCCCCCATTCAGCAGGAAGCAGTTTGGAGAGAAATAACTACGCCCATTTTCCCAAATATTGTTTATACATGTTCTTTTACATTTAAAGGGGGATATGATATAGAGATAAATAATTTACAATGGTATGGATTTTAAGGTCAATTTGTTATATGTATATGTATTTCTGATCTTGATTAAGATATTGTAATTGTGTAGTTCATTTAAAAATGTAATGTATAATTAGAAAATATAGGTTGTTAATGGATAATCATTGATAATATTTAAGCTTGTCGTCATATTATTAGATTTTCTAGATATATAGAGATATATTTTAGTTAAATAGGCATTCTTCATATCTTTCAAAGGCTACAGAATATGGCATTTTAAATGTTTTAATATCTTAGGGTTTTTCATGACAATGAGACACGTCTGCTCCTGACAGCACCAATCTACTTTAAGAGGAAGATGGGCATCAAAGAGGCTACTTATGGAGTTTGTTAGCCATTTGGGCAAGAAACTGCTCTTGCCTAGACTGCTACATAAACTGGACACAAAGAACCCACAGAGAGAGGACTGCTGAACTTGCCTAAAGGTGAGATGGTCTTTCAGGGTTCCTGATTCATGAAAGAGTCTGCGAGACGTTCTGCAGGACACAGCAGAAAATGACTGAACTGTCTTTGGAATTTCCTGCTTCATGGAAATGTCTGCTGGACACTATGGGCCTGAAGGCCAAAGATGGATGCCCCAACGGTACAGTGGAACTTTGGGTAACTGTCCAGGCAGCAAATTGTCTCTGTCATTTCTAGAGGTTGACAGTTGCATATTTCTTGTTTACTTAGGTAGTATTATATCCTTCTGGAGTCTTTGATGGAGTTAAAGAATAAATAGATAGTTATAGCTTTCCTTAGTTATGATAAAAGATAAAATAGATTTAAATATTGTAACTGTAATACTTGATTGATAACTGTTTTGTTATATGTAATTTTGCTATGTTAAAGTTGAAGCCTTTCTTTTTTGTTTAAACAGAAAAGGGGAAAATGATGGAGGAGAGTTATCTGTCTATGTTACTTTCATTGGTTAATTAATAAAGAAAACTGCCTTGGCCCTTTAAGAGACAGAAAATTAGGTAGGTGGAGTAGACAGAACAGAATTCTGGGAGAGTTGGGGAGACGCTTCAGGAAGTCGCCATATGGAGTCTCCATGCTTCTCCTCTCCGAGACGGACGCAGGTTAAGATCTCTCCCGGTAAGCCACACCTCATGGTGCTACACAGATTACTAAATATGGGTTAAAGGAAGATGTGAGAATTAGCCAATAAGAGGCTGAAACTATGGGTCAGGCAGTGTTTTAAAAGAATACAGTTTCCGTGTAATTATTTCGGGTGTAAAGCTAGCCAGTGGCCGGGTGGCGGGACGCAGCCCCGCCGCTCCTTCTACACAGTGCCACAACCTTGACCCTGACTCCGGAATACAACCTTCATGACTCAGTGTCTCCAGGTCCCTACAGCTCACAGCAGGGTTTGGTCCAATAATAATCACTTGTCATAGACTCTTTAAGCCAATACTTAGGATTTATCTCTTTTGGACTTATGTCATAAGACTGATTTGTTATTATAACTACTTTGGCTAATTTATTGTTATAAAAAGAATCCATATTTAGTAGTTCAAGCACTTTTTATGGCCAGGCACCAACAGTGAGATTAAGTCATATTTCTAGATTCTAAGCAAAACCATTCTTAGTATTAAAATCTTAAATTGTTTGTGTGTTTGGGGTTTATTTGCTTTTTTTTTAAAAGAAAAAATTCCTAATGTTTTCCTGAACTAAGTTCCCTGTGTATGGTAGAATTTCTTTCAGAATCATGGTGAGGTTATTCCAATGGACAGTTCATGATGTTTTCCAAGCAACACACCCCTCTAGGAGACTGGACAGTGTCTTGGAAGTTTGAGTCTGATTTTGCTGAAACTGAACAACACCAATTTGTGAATATGTAAAAGCGCCAAACAAGTTAAACAGGAACAGGTTTATTCTCCAACCACTCCTCTCTCTCTTTCCCTCTGTCCTCTCTCTCTCTCTCTTCTTCCCCTCTCCCACTGTATGTGTGGCTGTGTATGCATGTATATATATACATATATATACATATATATGTATACATATATGTGTATACACACACACACACACACACACACACACACTAATGTCATCCACTCTAATGTGCTTCCCTTCTCTTTAATCCCAGAGGAAAGTCTGGAAGCACTTGGTCTTGATGTTGTCAGGAATCAGTCTTCTTTTATGCCCACAATTTAGGTGTTTCAGGAGAGTCGTGAAGCTACTAGCCGACACGAAGGTTTATATTAACACATGTTAATTTTTAATTTCTCCCTACATTCACAATTCATATATTCTCTTGTGAAACACAAAATTTCTGTCTTCCTTTTTCCACAGTAACTTCTTCAACTCTAGTGCCAGCTAAAGAGCACAGATTCTTCCCTCAAGTTCAGTGATATGTTCTTTAATAGCAACATTAAGCCTGAGCAGGGGAAAGAAAGGAAATGGTCTCAAGGCAAGGATTCAAAGATTCATTTTCTTGCCCGGAAAGAGTTTATCACTTTGTAGGACACAATAAAGGGAAATAAAACTGATTTTTTTAAAAGCAATTAAACCACAAAGTCTTTAAATAGAAATTCTTTTCCAATCATCAGCATTTGCACGCTGGGTCCTTATCCCTGATTTCAGGATAGCATGCCTTGTGAGCCCTCCTCCCCAGCAACATGGCCAGCACTGGCTAAGAACTACGCAGTACGGGTGGTTCTCTGAAAACAGCTTCAGTCGTCATCCCTCACCATGTTTACAAAAAGACTATGAGGAAATGAGAGCTTGTTCCAAGCATGAAGGGTGACTTCAAGGAAAAGATATGGGCCAGTTTCCAGAAATATGTAAACAGCATATAAAACGGTATCAAATGAATATTTCATAATACAGCGTGAAGACTTTTTTATATAGTACAACACAAATGAATGGCCATGACTATTCCTTGGTGATACCAGTGTGAGCAATGCTGGACACCAAATCATCACAGAGGAGGCAGAGACAAATGAGCAATGTTCCATAGCAAAACGCCATGGCTTCTGTATTGTGTGCCCAAGTATTTCTTTCGAACTTCCTAATTTGACTGCTGAGGAAGCTGGCTCTCTCAGGGAACCTGAGAAGTTAGCAAAACTGGGAAAAAGTTTATAAAGAGTTGGTGCTAGACTGTTCTCACGATAGTAAGAAAAATAACTTTCTGTTCAAGTGAGTTTGGAGGAGGTTTGAAGCAGGGCATAGAATGGCTTTAATTAATTAATTAGAACTGGGATGTGGTTTTACTGTTAAACTCAAATCCAAAGGTATATTTTATTAAAATATTTAATTTCTTTTTCAACTCCCCTTTTAAAATATGTCATACACATTTCCAACTTAAAAAGCACACATTTTAGTATTTATTAACTTTTAAACAATTTTGACTAGGCCTAGGAAAATTTATATGCTGACTAGCATTTAACATCCTATTGCTGCTGGTGAGAACGTTCAGATGCATAAACAGGGTGCTGCCTTGAGATACAGTTTAGAAGTTTGATTATTTTTTTTAGACTAAAGGGTTTATAAGGCCAAGACTCTGTAGGTGGAAACAATTTTTCTTATAGTTATAGGCTTACTAGCAACATTCATATCTTACAGCCAAAACAGGATTGAAACCAGTAAACCCACATGCTTACTATAAAGGACCCCCAATAGCGAACTAGCAGATTACAAGAAAAAATAATTCCCTCAGCCTGTGTTAGGAAGGGGTTAATTATGAGACTTGAGATGAGGTGTTCATACATCCAGGCACTTCATCAAGTCTTCGAGTCAGGAAACAAGGGAGACCAGATGAAGGGGCCAGGGATAATAATGATGGCAAGTCCTGATTTCCCTAGAGGTGAGCTGATCTATGGCCACAAGCAAAGAGAACAGGCCGGAAGGTACTATAACATTACCTTGGAGTACTTAACAGACTCCAAAGCGGTAACCCTGTGTCAAAAAAAGGCCCATCATCTTGCTCCTTTTAGGTAAAAGAGTTATGCCCAAGTACAAGAGGGGAATTCGAAATTCACATCTGAAATTAAAGTACTGAGAGGTATGATTTAACAATGCTCAAAACTCAATAAGCCAAAGATAAACAGCAAATTAGATGACTCAATGTCAGGAGGAAGAAAAAAAAAACATCCTCCATCGATCCCATCGTCAAAAATTAATCTGCCTGAGAATGCCCTCTGCTCCAATCCCCGCGCTGACGAAGAGGGGAGGAACGGAGTAAAGCCCACGTCCGTGTGCTTCACCTTCGGGCTAGACCCTGATTACATTCTCCTGTGAGACATTTCAGCACGAAGCGCCTCTCATGTTGGGACTGCAAAATTAAATTGCGATCAATACTTTACAAAAATAATTGGGGAAAAATGTTCAGAAGTCGGAGCTGTACTGTGTGGCCACAAACATATGAAAGTTATTTTTTTCCCCTGCCTTTCTGGGGGTTATTCTTCAGGATAGATCAGTTCAAAGGTGTCTCTTGACAATAGTGTTCTTGGAATGGTTTCGCTCACCTTGTTAGGGAGGTTTAAAAGCAAGGGAGCACTGACAGCCTACTAGAGGCCGCATCTTATGGCTGCATTCTCTTTCCTTTCTTTGGAACTGATAACTTAAGCCCACAAATTCTTGTCTTCTCTCCCTTTGATGTTAACTTAAATTTCTTTGCAAATTAATGCTTATCTTTACACAGAAAAGGACAAAAGACAAAAGAGAAGAAGGAAGGAAGGAAGGAAGGAAGGAAGGAAGGAAGGAAGGAAGGAAGGAAGGAAGGAAGGAAGGAAGGGAAAGAGGAAAACGAAAAAGGGGGAAGGAGGGAGGAAGGGAAGGAAGGAAGGAGTAGGGAAGGAGGGAAGGAAGAAAGGAAACCCACCTTTCCCACACATATACAGTCAATTAAGTAAATTTTAATTTTTTTCCTAGATTTGATTCTGAATCACTCAATACATTTGAATTCTAGACACTGTAGTTAAACTTAACATAAATGTATTGAGTCAAGCTCTTTCACTGCCCTGAGCAATGCCTAGTGTTCAACTTTTCCTCCTTTTCTGCCTCTGAAAAAGTTTTTATTTTTGGTAAAGATTTATTTTTTAATCCATGAAAAAGAAGAGGAAGTAGAAAATGTAATTGCTTCTGTGAAATAGTGCTTCTCCAATAAGTGGTCATTTTGCATTTGTTGTGTAGCAAGTTCAAAACATTGTATCTTTATAATCACATTTTTAGAATCAGCATTAGTCTTGACAGATTCTGATTTTGTGGCTCTGCTATTCTGACAAGATGGTCTACTGATTTTCCTCACAAGAATCATTTGTTATGCCTCAGTCACACGTGCAGGGAAATTAAGTAGCTGCATTAAGAATACACCACACAAACCATACCCAAGTAGGTGGTACATAGCTAGTCAAATGAAAGTACCTAGAGAGGGCAATCAATGACTTCCTGTCATTCTGGGGAAGGGATGGGTTGAATGTCGTCCCAGAGAGGGAGAGCAAGGACAGAGGAAAGGAAATGAAAGTGTGCTTATTAGGTGTGAAGATGACAGCACCGTGCCTTAGACAACAAACGCTGAGAATGAACTGGTGTCCTCTGGTGAAATTACATCCCCGAAAAAATAGGGGACAAGAGTGGAGTCTTTGGGGGCACCTCTAAGTGAAGCAAGGATCTCGTCCCTTGTAATTTATCTAGGATGTATTTGCATTTTCAACGTGGATACCTTCCACCACTCTACATGTTCTTGAACATGTTTTGTGTTGATATTGGCATCAGAAGACAGAATGCAAATGATCATCACGGCATGTGCCATCCATGTGCATGTAAACACATGTCCATCTAAGCCCTTACATCCTAACCATTTCCTTTTCACCTCAGTCAATCTCAGCTCCCTCACAGCATTTCATAAACTGCACAGTTCCCCCATGAAATATTTCCTTGCCTAGCTATCACTGCTCAGCTGATGTCTCTCCACATTTCTCAGCATAACTTCTTAAAGCAGAATTTTATTATCCATTTTTTGTCTGTTAGTCCCTGCCATTGGTTCCTAAGCATACATGGGTGTCATGACAGTGCCAACTCAGTCAGTTTTGACTTCTGCTCTTACACTGGCCGTCGAGTATCACATGGGCTATGGGCTAGAGGTTTTTATTGAGAAGCCTCTGCCATGTCTGAGACATCCTGCTTCAAAGTTTGTCCCATTATGCTTTCTGCATTAGCCTTTCCATTAGGCTGCACAAGAGAAATAAAAGCAGCTGCAGCTCTGTGACTCAGCTGAAATAAATGATGTGAGATATGATTACGCAGTCACATGGAAAGCTTCAGAGAGGACAAATAGCTGATAAGATAGAGAAAGGATCTTCTAGGTGAATGTTAGCCAGTGCTTTGAATTGGCTTTCAAAAGTAGGTGAGTTGCTTAACTTCTCAGTGACTGTGCATCTTCACATTTTGAGAGCGAGTAAAAAAAATCACAAGATGATGCCAATTCTGAAGTTGTTGAGTCAGAGGAAGTCTGGAACACGAATAGATAAAAGACAGCAAGAGTGGTGGGTAAGAGGTCTGGGTGGTAAGACACCAGAATGGGAGCATTGCTTTCTAAAAGGACGCACATCGAGATGGGCATCTCTTGAAACAACTCATGCTTGTGGGTCCAGGACAAGTCAGGGCCCTGCTTAGCTGGCAGTCACATTCTGAGACAACTCCATGTTGGAGAAAGGAGATAAATGAGTGTGTTAATGAGTGTGTCCAAAGCTACTTTAACTTCCTGTTAGTTAGCATTGCTGCTCTTGAGACCTGGAATGTTCACATTCTCTCTTAGGCATTCTGAAACAACTCTGCATTCCTTTTGCTCAGTTTGTCTCAGAGTTTGGTGGCGAAAGTTGGGTAACTTCTGAGAATCTGTTCATAAACAGAATTGTCTGAGAGTCTAGTACATATTCCCAGGAGAGAGATACAAAATCACTGGAGGAAAACAGAGAGGCTGTTGTGCCAGCAAACTTCAAAACCATCTGATGCTGCCCATGAGATCTAAAGAAAGACTTCTTTGGAAGCAGATAAGCCGACTGTGGGAAACAGCCATAGGGGGATGTCATAGGTAAACTTGGCTCACATTCACCTGTGTGCAAGGTGGGTGCAGAGCTTCAGCCAATGAGTGCCTTCTACCTAGGATTCCTAGCCACCTGGAGATAAACATAAGACTTGGAACAAATGCCCTTTGAGTCCTTTGTTCTCTGCGTCTCTTATTGCCGATAGAATCTGGATACTTTAGTTTTATAACTGGATCCCTGAGTTCTTGATTAATGTGTGATTACCCCTAAAAGATATATTTTCATTTGATGTGAGTGCAAAAAAAAAAAAAAAAAAAAAAACCAAGTTCTATTCTTCAAGTCTTGGCAAGGGTATATCAACCATGTGGTATACTCCACAAAGAACCCTTCAACAAAGGAAAATTTCTTTAGATATGGGGAACTTTCTCAAAGTCAATGCCTGCCCTTCTAGATTATTCTCATGTAGAATTATAACAATTTTTACATTTGTAGTTAAAGCATAATCCAAAGTTATTACATTTCCTCCATGACTGAACCTTTCACTGATATCCTCAAGATATTTGGCCTTCTTTCTCTTCTGCTAATGGGTAAAAGTTGCTGCTGTCTTGTATCAACTGTATTCACTATATCTTTTGTCTAGAAATTTATTTGTTTTGGTTTCTTTTCTCCTTTGTGTTCAATATAGACACCTTAACTGCATCTAAGGAGAAAGCTTTTATTATCTGTGACATATTTTTAATGCAGCTTCTTATCTCCCTTCATCAAATTGACTCTTGAATATTCTTTATTTAGTATAGTTATTACTATCCAAAACAATTGGACTCCTTTCTTTTTTAAAATAATTTTTCCTCCATAAAATTTATGGAATATTATATCCTCCTCATTCCTATTTGCTTAACCTAAAGGAGGCAGCCTGAAACATAGAACATTTAATTAGCATATTTGTTTGTTTGTTTGTTTGTTTTTCAGGCAGTATCATACTCTGTAGTCCAGGTTGGCCTTAAGCTCATGGTACTCCTCCTGCTTCAATCTCCTGAGCACTGCATTTATACCGGCCTCAATTAACATCTTTTATATGGATTTTTAGAGATACACCGTGGATATTGTATAAGTCACTTAAATGTTTCATACTAAAACTAAAAGATACTATATTGTTTTATTTTGGTCAAGTGTTAATATTACCATAACTCACAAAGGACCCTGATTTTAGAAAAAAAAATATCATTAGATCAGTGTATGCCTCTCTTCATAGCCTTTGTCTAAAGTCAGTAGACATTTAGCACTACAGAGGGAGTGCTTCGCATGGGAATGCCCAAGACTGCCAAATGTCTGACATATTAGGAAATACTTAGATGAGAACAGCTACAGGACAAAGGTCAGGGTCATAGATAAGCTACAAATTCTTGCGTATGTTTCTGACTGGGTGGATAAGTGGCTTATAGTCCATGAAAAATGTTTCATAGTTGGCTTTTCTAATCCTGATATCACGTTGTATTTTTAGGAAGTGGGGAAGCACCCTGGAACAGCAGAAAGAGGTTAGACTCTGTAGCCTAAAGGGCTGTGCTTGCATCTAGTTCCAAAACATTCATTTATTCCGGACATGTGCCCTGGAATAAGACTTCCATTTCTAAATGCTAGTTTCCTCATCTGTGGAGTGGGACTAGTCATATCTCCTGTCACTTACTTAAGGGTGTTGACATTACAGGTCACAATCTGGTGGGAAAAGAAATCATTTTCTATAATGCACGTTATAGTAATTGGGCACATAATGCTAGGGCACCCACATATGAAGTTGGGATTCAGGAATATCTCTCTAACAAAGTAGATATCTTATCTGAGATTTGAGGAATTGAGTCGATGTTAGTAAGGCAGCTGTGGGTGAGGAATATAACCTGGAATGATCCAAAAAGGCAAAATAAAGGCAAGAGGTATGTTTGGAAAGCAGCAGGAAGAGTGGACCACACATTGCCCATTGAAAATCATTAAATGACTCTTTCCTGTTGTTCTCTCACCCCCTCTCATCTCTATTATGCCTACTCTGATTAAATGAGGGGGAAATAAATAGACAGAATTATCATTGCTGTTGACTTGGAAGAAGAGCCAGTCATCTCAGGTCCCTGGGGATAATAACAATATATCCTGTCACTAAACATGATTTATATCTGGTTCCTGGCTTTCAGGTCTTACAGTTAAATGGCCATTCCTTAGTACTCATCAGATTATTACTTTCCTATACATAGGTTACGTTGTTCTCAGGGTATCATGTAGCCTATATTTGAAGTGGGTCTTTCCATCTTAATTAACCCAATCTGACCTGGAACTCTATGTAGTCAAGTGTGACTTTGAGTTCCTGAGTCCTAGGATGACAGGCATACACAGTTTTAGCTTCCTTTCTTTTCTAACAAAATGGAACTCAAGGTGAAAAGGATCCATGGCCCATGATTCCCCGTTGCCCCCCAAACCCATGTGAATGTTCATGTTCCTACTGATTATAAAGGGCAATGAGGATGCTTTTGTCATGGTATTGGTGGCTACAGACTCACAATTGAGAAGAAGGGCATAACATTCTTTTGGAGCAACTCCTGCCCCTACACTACTCGCACCCCAACCACCCAAAAACTAACAGTCTAGACAGGAAATCATCAAAGAAAATTCTTTAAAATTGTGGTAAGGATACTGGAGTATAGCTCCTAACAATTGAGGGGCTTCTAGTGGGAAGGCTGGAGTGGAAGGACTCAGTTAAACTCCACTGGGAGTTTAACCGTGCTCCAGTAAGTGTATGGACAACATAGATTTGAATTGTGCCTTCTTCTTCTTCTTCTTCTTCTTCTTCTTCTTCTTCTTCTTCTTCTTCTTCTTCTTCTTCTTCTTCTTCTTCCTCCTCCTCCTCCTCCCCCTCCTCCTCCTCCTCTTCCTCCTTCTCCTCCTCCTCCTCTTCCTCTTCTTCTTCTTGAGGGCAAGTCACAAGGGTGGGGGCAGACCTGGGGGGACTGCGAAGTGAGGTGATCAGGGTGCATGATGTGAAATTCCCCAAGTGTCAATAAAAATATGTTGGAAATATATTTTATACAAGGATTTCTTTCTGGCTCACAGTTTGAGGACACTGTCCATCATGGCAGGAAGAGCACTGCACCAGCAGCTTAAGGCAGCCACTCACTTTGTATCCACTGTCATTAAGTAGAGAGAGAAGAATGCATGTTCAAGTCCACTCTTGGTCCAGGACCCCAGCATAAGGAACAATGCCTCTCACATTGAAAGTGGCTCTTTCTACCTCCGTTATCAGATTGTCATGCTTGTGAGAGCTTGGTCATGCCCAGTCTCTTCAGTTTCTGCATTTAGTCAATGTCCTTTCAAGCTGACAATATTAAACATTATTACACATCACTATTAAACATCACCCCTAATTTATATGGCACTGGGGATGGGTCTGAAACCAGATTTAGGGCCTAGTGCATATTTGACACTTACTTTACCAATGGCTTACATTTGTAGATCACAATCCAGTTAAGTATATTATTGTAATATGGCATAATATAAATAGCTCAAAAGAATCTCGGTTAGTTTCTCAAATAACATGACAAAAGATAACTTATCCCAGTACTGTGCACATATAGTCCTTACTAGCAAATCGTCATTTTAATTATATAATAGGTTAGTGTTTGGAGGAAGCCCAGAGATGCTGAACTGAGCTTCTCTTTATCTCAGTCCATAGTCAGAGAGATAGGACTATAAAAGCTTTTATATCTTTCCGTGTGACATCTACACAAGAACTTCATAGATTCTAATGTCAAATGAAAAAAAAAAAAACAAGTAAATATGAATTTGTTTTCAGGAATGAAAAATCTATGGAGGGGAAATAATTATTTAGAAAAATCAACATTTTATAGCTAAAAGATTCTTTTACAATGCTTTATTATCAACAGGTATAACAAGGAATAAAATATTCAATGGATAAAATTACTATTGTCACCAGATGACACCATTATATTTTCTAATTCATCATAGTGTTGGACCCCTTGTCATTAACTAAAATTATTTTTAATTCAATCAGTGTGTTTTTATTTAACTTGTAAAAATCTGGTTTGCTATAGGGGGATGTAAAACTGTCTTTTTGGAATTTGAATACACAGACAAATGGATCTCTGTGAATTCAAGGCCAGCCTGGTCTCTAATCTTTGTTCCAGATTAGTCAAGCTCAAAAAATAAACATAATCAAACAAACAAGATTCTAACTGTTCTCCAGAGTTGAAATTGTCCCCTAAAATGCTGTTCAGGTCTAACTGCCGCCAGTTTCAACTCTGTCACAAACGCCTTTAAAGCTCCATCTCCAGCATCATTCCCCATAGACTCTCAATGAGAACAGGCGCTCTGAGTGTAAGGACACAGGGGATAAATGCAGCTAGGGGGAAAACGCAAAATCTAAAATTATAGCAGTTATTTTAGTTTCTAGCTGATAAAGTTATAGATTATTCTATTTTTTTTAAAAAGTAAACTTTGACCTGAATCTCAAGAAAAAACTTCTGAAATACAAGTAGCTTTAATTGTTTCTAAATAAAAATGTAGAATGGCATAGATACTGGATGGCTTCTGGGCAATGCATCCTCCTAGGCTGAATACGTTTTGGCCCTGAGGCAGCAGTTCAGAGAGGATAGGTAACTAGAGGAATAAAGTTGTGATCCCAGCTAGACCAGAGCTCTCATTAACATCAGTGGTCATTGTGACCTTCCATGTGTGTACCCTCCTTGCTCTCTGTATCCTCAGAAAATTGTCCCTAGAGGGAAAAAAAGTCCAAAATTTTAGGAAAAGCACATAAGGCTGAAAACTTTAGAACCTCTTTGTGTTCTCTCATGGTTTTAAGAACAAGGAAAGGGGAGAAATAGATATGTCCTCTTTTCTTAGCCTAAAGGGAACACAAGAAACACTGTCTGCTAGGAATCCTGAGACATTTCTCTTTCCTGTTTCTGACAATTTTTTTCACTAGTGAGAGAGGAAAAAAATGCTTTAAGAAGTTTGAACAATCAGTACTCACATTTATGACCAAATTTATTTCCTTAAAAGCTAAGAGAAAAGAAACAAAAGCTAGCAGGGGTATGGGAGAGGAACATGATAGAGAAAATGCTAATCCTTTGGAAGCCAAGTACGATCTGTGTTTCTGACCGATTAAGTGAATTGGGAAAGGCCCAAGTCATGGGTATTAGCCCCGAAGGGGCCAGTTAGCTGGACTCAAATTCAAGGCCATGGAATATATATCTAACTTTGCTGCTGGCAGTTAATTACATCAATAGCTATCAGGAAGGACAGCCTATTTTAGTTTCACTGAACACGTTCAGCTCGACTATTACCAAATATCTACAGAATCTAGCGAGCAATTTTAAAATCACGTTGACTGTGAAAGTGACTTATATCTTTGGCTGCCTCTGTAAACGTGACATTTGAAATAGACAACCAGGCATCTCTTTTACAATTTGAATTTTAGCATTTATTTATGCCAAGTTAAGACCAAATAAAATAGTCTGGTTTTTGCCCCATGGTTTATTCTGAGGTTTCTCTCACTGTCACAATCACCATGACAAAAATATTTATAAATGTCATAATGAATAATCAGGAGAACCATGTCAAATCGGAATACCTGGTTTGCTACTCTGTTTTTAAAAAATAACTTCTTGGAACTGGATAGCTGGCCCAGTAATTTTGAGTTCTCCCAGGAGACTTGAGTTTTGTTCCCAAGACTTATACTGAACAGCTCATACCACCTGTAACTCTAGATCCACGGGATCCCACACCTTCTTCTGGTCCTTTTAAACATTAGCACGCACACACACACACACACACACACACACACACACAGACAACATGCGCACATGCAGACACATAGGCACACACACAATGAAAAGTAAAACTAATTTTTTAAATGAACTAATCTTTAGAGCTAAAAAGAAATATTCAGGGCTGACTATATCTCCATTTAGAGCTTATTTTTAATTGTTTTTATACAATAACCGAATAAGAGATAAAAAGTATTTGCAAAGTATGCTGGCTAGTTTTATGTCAATTTGACATAAGCTGATGTTATCACAGAGAATGAAAAACTTGATTGAGAAAACGGCTCCCTACGGTTGGACTGTAGGCAGAGAAACCTATCGTTTCCCTTAGGTTGATGGAGGGCCCAGTCCATTGTGGGTTGGGAAACCCCTGTGCTGATGATCCTATGTTCTATAGGAAAGCAGGCTGAGCAAGTCATAAGTCACAAGCTGTTAATTGTCACCCCTCCTGACTTTTACATCGGTTCCTGCTACCAGGTTCCTGCCTAATTTGAGTTTCTACCTTGACTTCCCTTAATGGAATTGTGATTCAGGATACACAAATCAAATAAACCCTCGCCTCCCCTAGCTGCTTTTGGTCAATAGTGTTTCATCGCAGCAATGGTAACCCTAACTATGATACAGAGTTATTCAAAAACTACAGTTTTAGAACTAAGCAAAATTAAAGTTAAAATCTTATTTGAAAACATCATGTGATAGGCAGGGAAGGGTTTTGTGTAAGTTTTGAAGTGGCAAGCTCAAGAGGCCAGAGAAGTAGCTCAGGGGCTACAAGTGCATACTGAATTTGCAGAGGACCCAAATCCAGTTCTTGGTACCCACATTGGGCACTCATGACCACCTGTAACTGCAGTTCTGGGGCTCTGGTGTCCTTTGCTGACCCTCACAGGTACCCATAATCATGGGTAAATATACTAAGTCACCTCACATTTGCACATATAAAAAACAAAATAAATATTTAAAAATAACAATTCAAAGGGAACAATCAAATTTTGCATGCCAATAAAGTGCTGGACTGCAATTCAAGCGTCCAACGCAAAAAAGTAAAGGTAAACATGAAAACGTCACAGTGTCTTAAAGCACAATGTCTCATACACACACACACACACACACACACACACACACACCATTTTTTGGTCAAATTTAAAAATGATTTACTAAAGACATCTTCATTGTGAAGAAGGATGCTTAAAAGAAATCCCACACTAGCTCAGAATTGAGAAAATAGACAGTTGTTTATTTAGGAATAGACTCACAAGTCAGAATCCTCTGCTGGGATGGAGAACAGAAACCTAATCCCGCAGCCTGAAAAGAGGCCGGTTGCATGCTTTACATGGACATAAATAGCATAAGAGGCCACGCCCCAGTGGGCGGGGAACTACTGGCTGTAGGATTTCCTAGAGCATCACTGTCTTTGGAGTGGACTGTACTGACTGAAAGGAAAGGAGATCACTTTCATTCTCTGCCTGCCCTCACTCTTTCGTGCTTTTCCCTCCTTCCCTCCCACCTCTTTCCAACACTCAAGAAAGATCAACTCTGTCTTAGTCAGGCTTACTATGGATGTGATAAAATAGCATGACAGAAAAAGGGGAGAGGAAAGGGTTTATTTGGCTTATACAGAACTGTTCATCATTGAAGGGAGTCAGGACAGGAACACAAACAAGGCAAGAACATGGAGGTAGGAATTTATGAAGGTGTTTTCTTAATTCAGTTTTCTTCTCTGATGGCTTTAAGTTTGTGTTAAGTTGACATAAAACTAGGCAGCACCATCTCCCAACCATGTCTGAAAACTAATTCAGGAAACCTCAAAAAACCAAGCGAAGTCCACAGTATGTTGGCCATTCCAATTGCTCTCTAAGACAAAGGAAGCAGCTGTACTGCATGTCACAGCTCAACGGTATAATAATGTCCTCACTAGCTTGTGTTTGAACCCTTGGACTTCATCTGGTGGTGCTATTTGAGGACGTTGCAGAAAGCTTAGGAACTGGGAACTAGCTGGAAGAAGGTCACGGGGTATGATTTTAGGGACTGTATCATCCCTGGCCCTTTCTCATAGCTCACTCTGATTCACATCCTCAGGGAGCTCCTTGGCTGTCTTAGGGCTGTGAAAAGCAGAACCTTTTGACACCATGAGCCACAATGGATCTTTCCCCTTAGTTGTTCTCCCCAGTATTTTGATCAAGAAATGTGGCTAATAGACTGGGTTCCTCGGGGTTCTTCTGAGAACTAATAGTACCATGAGTAGGACTTACTCTTCTGACAGCTTTATATAGGTAAACCCGCTTAATTTACCAATATTAAAAAATTGGGGCCCAGAGGGAGTATAAGAAATTATCTAAAAGTTTAGATTGATAATAGTTCTGATTTTAGGAATCATTTTCTTCTAGTGTCTCCTTAGGCAAAAAGATGTAAGTCACACTTACATAACTGCATCAAAGTTGAGGACCACTGGAGAAGCTGTAATCCATGAAAGTGATTCCCCTCCTTTCAGACATGAGAGGCAAATGCTATTGTCACTGTTGAACGCAGTGAACTACAGGTTCCTAGAAATGCATGAGCGATGGGAATACGTTTGCACATAGGTAGGTGAATTTAAGAATGAGTAGGAGACCCATCGTCTTTCTGTTATGTCCACTCTCAATTTAAGGATCTTGATGAGAGCTGTCACCTAAGGCCCACCCCAGCCATGCATCTATCTCAGCTGTATCTAAAAGGGCTCATTTGCTCCATAGACTTGAAGAACTGGAACTACCTTGATAATTAGTGTTGACTGTCAACTTGATGAGACAAACATCTGAGTGTGTCTGTGAGGGAGTTTCCAGAAAGGATTAATATAAAACCTAACCTACCCTGAACATGGGCTACCCCATTCCATGGGCTGGGTCCTGGAGAAGAAAAGTAGAAATCAAGCAAAACAGAGCACCAGCACCAGTGCTCCCTTTTCTGCCCAAGTGCAGATGCAATGAGCCAGCAGCCTTACTCTCTGCCCCGTGCCCACAATGAACTGTGTCAATGAAACACACACACACAATAAGTGCTAGCTTCTTCAACTTGCTTTCTTCCAGTCATTTACAATGGAAGCATAAGGCTGTTCTCTGGATTGAACCACAAAATAAACTAAGATTCTCTCCTATTCAATTCCTAAGAGTTTTTCTTGGTTTTCTTTAAATATTCAACATCATAAGAATACGATATAGAATGGCATTCTAAGAGTAAGAATAGGAGGGAGGTCGGTAGAAGAAAAAAAGGACCAAGAAATATGCCGGAAAAGAAATTGGATACAAATCTTACTGCTTATGCGTTCTCAGCACTTCTTCCATTCCCATGGAAGTGGGGAGCCATGCAATTATAAATAACATATCACATTTCATTATCAACACTACCATAAAACCACGAAATAATTGGCAAAATCATGTTTTCTTCACTTTCAACAATTGTGCTAAAGGGTTAACCAGCATGTCCTGTGCAAGGAACAATGTTGGTTAACCAAATGGTCTTTAAAAAACAGACAACAATAAATAGCTTCAATAATTTATATTAATTCAAGTCCTATGGTTAATGAGGCAAATGGAGTGCTCTCAGAGGGGAGCAAAGCACAGAGCAGCAGCATCAAGAACCTTCAAACCATTGCTGGCAAAGGAGACCGCAGTCCAAAATACCCCCAAACCACCTACTATTCATGCTTTACGCTGGGGATAAGCTTAATATCACTCTCATTTTGCGGAGGCTAAGCTAAAACAGTGTCTGCACAATTACACCAATGAGGAGCTGTCTCTTGGCTTCTTTGTTGATACCATCCAATGCACCTGAAACTTCCACTGTACTAAGCATATACTTGTTTGCTAAGACAAAGAAAAGAGCAAGCCTGTGACCAGATCTATATATCCCATAAATTAAACCATCATCTGTCTAAACACCTATCAAAGTTGATAACCACATTAGGGAGTGCATTAGGAAGTAAGTGATGAATACTTGATCCAGCTCATTCAGGAAGATGATTGGTTTACCTGAGATTAATAAGGTGAAGTATAGCTATATGTTCATCCACTAAAATTTACTAGTCAACAACTATGCAGCACGTGCCAGATATAGGTACTAGAATTAGGATAAAGACTAAGATTTCCATCAGGTGTGGTGGGTCACAGCTGTAACTCAGCATGGATGAGCCTGAGTCTGGACAGGAGCAAATGCAATGCCAGACTGAGCTACACAGTGATATCCTATCTCATCCACACATCCACTCAGGGAACATTATTTTCTTTAGAACAGAAATGCAGAGCCACTGTGGAATAATCAGGTGATGGTTCAGAGGGATCATTTCTACTAGTCTACATGTTACAGAGGTGAATTATGTTCAAATAGTCTTTGTATATTTCAAATGATCTAGTAGACTTTTTAATGACTTCAACACAAATTTGTTTAAACTGATGGGTATAACAACTGCCCTGTCTAATCAGCAAACAGTGCCTCCATGCAGTATGATGTCACAATACATTCCAGTGACATACACAACTTGTGTCAATTGAAAAAAAAATCTGAAGCAGAAAAAAATAAAGCTTGCCCTCTAATCTCTAAACTCAACAGGGCCAAAAGAGAGCATGCTTTCTTGCTTTGATGGAATGTAGTCAGGCAAGCTGCTGCAGGGACAGAAGGCTGTGAGAAACTAGCCAAGGCAGAGAAGGGGCTCATGCTAAAGAGGGAATATTTTCCTGAGCTGATATTTAGCTGTATACCATTCCTCTGTTATGGAACAATAACATGAGGCATTTGATAACAGAGGCATGGAGCCTGCCCTCAAGTTGCTTACAATACGTTGGCTAATAAAATTCTAGAGATAACCTGTCCCTATCATACTAGTGTATCATATACACACTCACTCTCTCTCTCACACACTCCTTGTCTCTATCATACTAGTGTATCTCTCTCTCTCTCTCTCTCTCTCTCTCTCTCTCTCTCCCTCCCTCCCTCCCTCTCTCTCTCTCATACACACACACACACAAACTCCCTTATCCCAATCATACTATCATACTAGTGTTTCAAACACACACACATACACAAACTCCCCTGTGCCTATCATACTAGTCTCTCTCTCTCTCTCTCTCTCTCTCTCTCTCTCTCTCTCTCTCTCTCTCTCTCTCTCACACACACACACACACACACACATGCACGCACACACACAGACACACACGCATGCACGCACCCCCCCCACACACCTGTGAATGCTTTGACGCGTGGAACACAAGGCACATGGTAGAAGCTGACCACCCAAACTCCTTCCTTTCCTACTCCTCCTTGTAGTTGTTTCCCACCCTCCCTTACGGTGTCCATCATCTCATATCTGACCAATGCAATAGCAACCTAGCCAAACCTCATGCCTTTGGCCTCTGTATCTTTCTACAAAACCATAGGGTTCTTCAGGAAAGCTAGCCACTGGTTCAGAATCAAGTCTTCACTGAGATGTTCAAAGCCTTCGACCTGGTCCCTGTCCACATACCCACAAACTACTTTTTCTGAGTTTTATCCTTTCTACCAAACATTTGGACTCACGGTGTCCTTTGGGTGAATCTATAGTCTTGTGTGCTCTGGTTCTTATATCTGGAATGCCACTTTGCGTGTTTGCAGAGAACAATTCTTCATCTTTCAGGACTCTCTTCCTTACTCTCTAAGTCCATATGTATAACTTTAGCACATAAATCCACAGACCTATGTTTTTGCATTTACTGTGGGAAAACCTATACTGTGTGATTTTCATTATTGTGTTGTCATTATTTTAATGCCCCCTATTAAGCTTGCAGTCCCTCAAACACAAGAACAATGCCATTTTTTCAACAACATCAATATCCACCCTGACTGATACATGGTGATCATTAACACCTATTTGTTTAGTTAATTGATTATTGATTTAGTGTTTGATTGGGATATTTTAAATGACTTGTTAGCCTCTTATGCTTTATGTCAGGATCCAGTAAAGAAAGAATGGCATTCTCCACAATAGAATAATAAATATTTTAAGCTTTATTTCAGTTATAATCATCTAGATTTGCTCCGATAGCTCAAAGACAGTTTTGACTAATACATTAATAAATAAATATGACTATGCCAATAAATGATATAGGAAGATCTTCTGTATTTGTATTGCTTTTATTGGTTAAATAAAGAAACTGCCTTGGCCTTTTGATAGGACAGAATCTAGATAGGTGGAGTAGACCGAACAGAACGCTGGGAAGAAGGAAAGTGTGGCAGACACCATGATTCTCCTGCCCGAGATGGACACTGGTTAGACTCATGCCGGTAAGCCACAGTCAAGTGGAGATACACATTAATAAAGATGGGTTAAACAAATATGCAAGAGTTAGCCAATAAGAGGTTAGAACTAATGGGCCAGGCAGCAATTTAATTAATACAATTTCCGTGTGGTTATTTTGGGGGCTAAGCTAGCCAGACGGCAGGACGTGGCCCGCTCCTCCTCCATACAACAAATAAAGTTTTATTCATAAGACTAAATTGCCAATCTTTCAATCTATCATTTGAAGACTTCAGTTATATACTGTAAATCACAAACGTGTATCCCACAGGTTAGAGTTCTCCTACAAATGTGGCTTTTTGTAAAGATATTGTTTTCTATTCATTGCTCATTTTCTGTTCATAAAGGCTTCTGTTATTGTGCACTGTCTTTACAAGGATGTCTGTATGTCTGTAGAGGAACAGACCTCCAGACAAACTTTTTATTTAAAAACATTCTGATCCCCAGATTCAGGGTTATTCTGTTACACATTCCATGATTTGTGCTAATATCTTCTAGCTTTCTTCTTGATACTATACAAAACAGACTCATGGAAATGGGGGCTTGTATTAACCTTGACCCCTGTTATTATTATTAATAATAAATTCTATATGCCTTCTGAAAATGCCTACAAATCTATCAGACAAGCTCATTCACTTGCAAGTAGGATCAAATGTAGACACTTTATAATTCTTGACATTATATTCATATACCATACTCTAATCCACATAGGAGGGTTTTACTTTTAAAATTCCAGTTTTACCCTTTCTTGGAAAA
This sequence comes from Arvicola amphibius, assembly GCF_903992535.2. Classification (NCBI taxonomy): domain Eukaryota; kingdom Metazoa; phylum Chordata; class Mammalia; order Rodentia; family Cricetidae; genus Arvicola; species Arvicola amphibius. The sequence continues at coordinate 12,302,317 of NC_052048.2, forward strand.
ACTAAGTCTTGGCAACATCAAGCCTACATTTCCTATTGGTAGCAAATAGCCGTAATTGAGTGGCAGCTGTCTTCATGATTCCCATTGTTCTGGGGTGTATCCTGACCAGTCATTGTTTCACTGTATATAGCCATTTGTCTATGACCCTGGTGAGCATTTGAGTTTGTGGTCTCATTTGAAACAAGACATCAGTGGATATATAAAACACAGGATTAGATTAGATCAAAATACAACTCTTCAGACCTGCTGACAATATCTAGATGTACCAAATAACATCTCAGGAAGGAAAACAAAACAAAACAAGTGGCTAAGACCTAAATTAATGTAATGGCAATCACAATAAGGAGGTAAAAGCAAGGTTATAGGATTTTCAGATCACAGTGTCATCTTCCTATATCTTGAGTGCGAAAGGACAATCAGTTTTATGGGGTAGGGGTATTGTTTGAACAGTCCATTAGAGGGGATGCCTTTGGTTGAGTGAAATCAGCAAAAACCTGAGAGAGCTTTGATGAAGCAGTGAAGTCTAAGTGGAGGCTAGGGACAGAAAAGCCGAAGGAGTCTGATGAGGACCCACTGCACATGTTAATGAGCATCTGAGTCTACAGCTCTGGAGAAGGCTGTCAACAGATGGACTTCATGGGCTTCACAAACCCTGAGACACTGAATATAAACTCTATGTGCCTGTTGCATAAGCATGTCTTCCTGGGTAAGTGTCTACATCTTTTCTTAGACTTTCAAAGGGACCTCTGGTAACTGGAGAGAAAAGTTTCCTGAGGATGTACTTTGAAAGTCACCTAGAAGATAGTTGAAATTACCCTTTGGAGTATCTACATTTGATCTTTAGAACACATTGGTGGTTAGACCTAGGATTTCCTTCAAATGCCCAAATCTACATGCATTCCCTTACATAGCATAATCCATGATTGGGGAGTTGATAGGCCCTATGTGTGAACCAGCTACTATTATTTTGTTAGCAATTTAGAACCAGCGTCTAAATTAGCATGTCTATACTCATAGATTCTTGCAGCTCCCAGACCTCATCAGAGAAATGTCTTCATGCAGTAGACTGTAATTAACAGAATGTCAAACAAAACTAGCCAGAGTGCAGAGAATATCAGTGAAATGCTCAGCCACAAATGACACATCAAGACTGAGGAACCAAAGCTAAAAGGATAAGGAAATATTTTAAGAGCCAGAGGTCATGGAGGAGAAGAGTTAAACAGTGTTTTATGAGCATGGTAGGATCACTAAACACATGAGCTCGTGATAGATGTAAGTTGCCTGCATAAGACTGTCAAAAGATCAAACTGGTCACCATTCTATGCTGCCATGGTAAGGGAGTCATGAGACCCCACCTCTGAGAAACTATGAACTTAGAGAGGAGGAACGATCATTTTCATAAATGGTGTGATCCTGGTAGGTCCATGCAGTTGATGACCCCATTAATATTTACTTACTTAATTATTATTAATAATAATAATGACTTAATATTCCTCCATTTCATCCTTTGAACCCTGATGGAGGAGAGTTATCTGTCTATGTTTCTTTCATTGGTTAATTAATAAAGAAAACTGCCTTGGCCCTTTAAGAGACAGAAAATTAGGTAGGTGGAGTAGACAGAACAGAATTGTGGGAACAAGGAAGTAGAGTTGGGGGACGCTTCAGGCAGTCTCCATAGGGAGTCTCCATGCTGCTCCTCTCTGAGATGGACGCAGGTTAAGATCTCTCCTGGTAAGCCACACCTCGTGGTGCTACCCAGATTACTAAATATGGGTTAAAGAAAGATGTGAGAATTAACCAATAAGAGGCTGAAACTATGGGCCAGGCAGTGTTTTAAAAGAATACAGTTTCCGTGTAATTATTTCAGGTGTAAAGTTAGCCCACGGCCGGGTGGCGGGACGCAGCCCCGCCGCTTCTCACTACAGAACCCATCTGTTTAGACTGCCTATCCAACCCAAACTACTCTACAAAGTGACCAGTAGAGAAGAAACTACAAAGTAAAGAAAAAAATAATCTTTATGTGTTGCTTCCACAGAGTTACCACATACCTTATCGGAACAACTGATAAGAGCAAGGGTTGATTTCAGCTCACAGTTTCAGGGGAGTTTTGTCAATCTCGATAGGGAAGGTTACAAAATAGGAATGACTTATTCTATGTCTGGCGAGCATGAGGCCCCTGGTCAGTGGGACAAGCAGGAAGGTTTTCCTCAAACATATACCACTACCAACAAGAAATGTCCACAATGTCATCAAAGGGTGCCATTGTGGTTTGAAAGAGAAATGTTCCACAGGGTCACCTATATGAACACTTGGTTCTTGGTTGGTGATGCTGTTCAGAGAAGTGATTGGGAGTTGCATCCTCACTGAAACAAGTACACCACAGGATGGAACCTAAAGAGTTTCTAGCTTTGCCCTATTTCCAGGTTGCCCTTTGCATCCCATGTGCAGATAAAGATATAATTTCTCAATTTTCTGCTTCAGTTATCTGCTGCCTTGCCAGCTTGGCCATCATGGACTCTCCCTCTGGAAGCTTAAAGCAAAGTAAACTCTTTCTTGAGTGAGTTTGCTCCTGAGGTTTGAACACAGCAACAGAAAAGTAGCTAATATGGGATTGAACAACTGGAGCTACGTGAGGATATGGATGATATATCAGATTCAAAGCATACCACTCTGTCATTTCAAAACTCTTATTTTAACTTTGCTTTCATTTGCCCCTCATTCATATATGGCAATTTCCATGCCAGCCTCACCCTGCATTTTCTGCCCTCAAGAAAGTCTATATCTGATCTATCATTCCACATCTACTGTGTAATGTCACAGTGCTCTAGCTCAAAATCCAAGCATGAGCCCAGTGGTTTGAAGAAAAGAAATTCCATCTTCCTCTATTCATCAAGTAGGAAGCTTTCAGAATTTAAGATTAGGGTTCAAACAGATGATACACACTTCTGAAACCTCAGAATTTCCTGTTTCAGTAATCCCATGGCTTCTACTTCAAATCTTCTTAGATTCTAAACAAGACCTATATCATAGTTTTTGCAAGAGGTAGGAAAATAAAGGGGTCTTAATGCATTTTTGAGGCCCTTCACTAGTGACTTAGCCATTAAGGAAAACATTATCTTTATTAGCTTTCCTTTTTTATACTTTCTTTTCTTTTTCTTTTATTTCCCTCTCATTGTTTGTTCATTTGTTTATTTTTGGTTTGGGTTGATTCTTTTCAGTTTTTGAGACAGGATTTCATGATGTAACCCTGGCCAGCAAATTGCTATGTAGATGAGGCTGGCCTGGAAATAACAAAGATCCAAAGATCCACCCGCCCTGTCTTTGCCTCCACTCGAGACTTTCCTTTGTTTTGATACCCATCTAACATTAAGCATTAGCAAATTTTCAATGTGAACTTCCTTACTGTAATTTGTCAGTGTGTTACGGTGTGTGTGTGTGTGTGTGTGTGTGTGTGTGTGTGTGTGTAAAATGAAGCTCTACAGGCTATATCCAAGTAGCCTATCATCTTTGTTTTAATTTATACCAACACTGTACAAAACAGGAAGCAAATAACTCAATGAATGGAAACTGAAAATGAGTGAGTGTAATCTTTGAGGTAAGTGTAATCCAAGCTATTAGCCCACGTGATGGCTCCTACTGAACATGAACTTAAGTAATTTGTAATTAAAATGAGATAAGGAGATTCACCTTTGCAGGTCGGTCTCAAATCGGCCTAAATTATCTGAAAAAGTCACTAATTGAAGGCTGTGAGTCTACGAAGAAGAGTTGGTTGGATTTATTTTTAACAAGCCATGAAGCCTCCCCATAACCCACAGCAAAATGAAGAAGCCATGTTCATGTACGATTTGCTGCCATTTTTCTGACTTCTAATTATTTTGTGTCTTAGCATCAGTTTGTCTTCTGGGAGCATATAAAATAAACAGCAAAACATGGTTTTTATTTATTCAGATTTGAGCTGTGCACATTACTCGTCAGTATATTGAAAAAGTTACTCAATTCACTTCTATTTAAATATTGATAAAGTTTGTTATTTGTATCCTAGCTTCTTTCATAACCTAGAATAATTTAGATAATTAATAGAATTTTTGATACACTTTAGAATAATTTAAATTAATATTTAATTCACAGTTCTGTTTGATATCATATAAAAGTAAGGATAAATATGAGTATTTGGGTAGCCAGTAATTCCTTAATAGTGTTCTCTTATGGAGATAAAAGTGTTTAATTATTAATTAATTTAGTGCTATCAGAACTGCAAAGTTTTTAGGCATTTCCAAATTTGGGGAATTTTTTATTATTCAGTAACTGGATAATATAGAAAAAAGACTAAATTCTGTCCTCAGGTGCTTATAAGAGACATATCAAGTGAAATGTATTAACATGGAGATTCACTACACAAGTGAGCATGCTCCTAAGTCATTCCAGACCCAGTAAATAGAAGACTTGGTTACTGACACTGGATTTCAGACTGAAACCTCTTCTCTCTCCATAATAAATAGGTTTTCATCACTCAAGTAACATATGGCATTAAATGAGCCAAAAGTAAGAAAAGCCCATGGTGCATTATTTGTCTGCATTAAGCTCTGACATTATCTTCAGCACAGTGTGTGTGTGGTTTTACACAATGAGAAACTGTTTTGAGAGTTCTGAGGGATGTTTCTGTTCCAGCTCCTAACTTTGTGAAGGAGCCCATTTTCAAAGAAACATCCAGTGTGTGAATTATGCTCACACCAATTACTGTGCAGGGCATTGGAAATTTACTCCTAACTGGATGCTATTAAAGCAAACAAGTCAATTTACATGTAACACTGAGGTTCAGGTTAAAAGAAAATGCATAATGGATTTCTGCATATTTGTGACCCACTGTAAGCATGCTTTTATTAAAAAAAATTGACACAGTGCTTTTCCTCAATATGTTTTTTGCTTTTATAATAACTAAATGAATAGGTAATAATACTCTCCAGTATCAATCATATATGATCTTTAAGGACCTACTATGCATAAATATCACACTGTGCAAAGGCATTTAGATCAGACAAGACTACCGTGGCACAAACTCTTCTTAATTTTGCCTCAAACCTTTGAATCTTTGCAGTCTGAAGACATAAACAAGACTGTCAAAGGGCAGGGCTGCCTGGCATGCAGAGCAGATATCACCTCAGCTTTCAAATCAATCTCTCTAAACTGTAATAAAACTTTAAATGTAAGATAATTTCACCATCTAAAGTAAATTCAGATGAAAATGGATGCTAACTGGCTGGCCCTCAAACAGAATTTACAAAGACACCATGAAGACAGAGAAAGCTGAAGGATATAAAACAACGAATTCTAGAATTATCTGCACCAGATGTCAGTGTTTAACATTAGGAGTTTGCACCATGCCCAGGGGAGAAGGCCTGGATAACCAGCATTGTTTCTTTGTTTGCTTGTTTTTGTTGAAGACGTTCATGATTCCTCTCTATAGCCACTTGAGTTTGGAGATAACAGGCTTGTACTGTATTTCAGAAAAACTTTTAAAAGAAGTAAATAAACATCATCAAAGAGTTAAATAAAAACCCACAGTAACTCAATTTCAGGCAAAGAGGTGCACACTGCTTCTGATATGATGTCACTTTACTGAGTTTGCATAGAAGCAAAGGCTGCACTTTCAGGGGATTTGAACTTAGGTGGGCTGGAGAAAAAAACGTGTGAACCACACATAGACATTCCTCCACACAACAGCCTCAGAACTTTCACTTTGTCTCCAGGGAGTAGTGTCTGGATTTAGGTTGTGTCTGTAAAGCAGCTACCAGGATTGAAAAACAAATAATCATTTAAGCAAAGCAGGAATTCTTTGTCTGGTTCAAAAATGTACTGAGTGTAGGAGGAGGCCGCTTGTTTGTTCCAGCTGTCCAGAACCAAAATAACCACAGAGAAAACATATTAATTAAAATACTTCTTGGCCTATTAGCTCTAGCTTCTTATTGCCTAACTCTTATATTAATTTAACCCATTTCTATTAATCTGTATATCACCACATGGCAGTGGCTTACTGGCAAAGATTTGGCATGTCTGACTCTGGCGGCTCCTTGGTGTCTCTCTGACTCCGCCCCTCTTTCTCCCAGCATCCAGTCCAGTCCTCCCTGCCTATCTAAATTCTGCCCTATCAACAGGCCAAGGCAGTCTCTTTATTCATTAATGGTAATCACAGCCCACAGAGGGGACTCCCACATCAACTGAAGTCACTTCTCTTGGTTTTGCCATTATTACATAGCTATGCCTCTCCTTCCTTCCAAAAGTACAAGTGTGGCTTGTACATCATAGAACCATCACATGCAATACGAGAACTGGATACATCAATCATCTGTAATTATCTCTAAGGAAAATGTTGCATGGGTAGAAGACCACTGATAGTTATCAGTGAAGAGAAGACACAATATCCAATGGGCATGCATTTGCTAAGGGTGAGAAATACACTCCAAAGACACCCCTCCAGGGGTCTCCCTAACTTCTGAAGACAATACAAGTGGAAGGGAAAAGGCAATTCCCCCGGCCTTCAGGGAGCTCATGATCACGAGCAAACAAGGAGGATGAGGATGAATCAGAAAAGAAAGGAGAGAAGGATAAAGGTTTGGGATAGTACAGATAAAAATAGCTGTTGTGGATGGAGTATAGCTCCATTAGTAGAATGCTTGCCTGGCATGCATAAAGCCCTGAACTGGATCCCCACAACCATACATGAGGCATGGGAGCACATGCCTGGAATTTAGCACTAGGATGGTAGAAGCAGAAAAATCACAAGTCTCAATGTCATAGCAAGTTCATTCTAAGACTGTCTCAAAAGAAACCTAGCTATTTTAAACAGAAGCCTATCTTTTTCAGTTAAATGTATCAACGAAATATCTTTCCTTTTCCAACTACTGTGGTTACAGTTTGCTAAACCTCCTGCCATATTACTTTATGACATAATGGTTTTTTATCTCATTAAACAAAGATACCACTACGAGATTAAGTATTGTCTTAGGGTTTATATTTCTGTGGAGAGACACCATGACAACAGCAACTCTTATAAAGGAAGCATTTAATTGAAGTGGCTCACTTAGAGTTCAGAGGTTGAGTCCATTATCATCATGAAGAAAGCAAGGCAGCATGCAGGCAGACATAGTGCTGGAGAGAGAGCTGAGAGTTCAATATCTAACGCAGGCAATAGGAAGTAAACTGAAACATTGGGTGTGGCTGAGAATATATGAGTCCACAAAGCCCACCTCCAAGGTGGCACGTTTCCTCTAATAAGGCCATGCTCACTCCACCAAAAAAAAAAAAAAACCCACACCTATTAATAGTGCCACTTCATTTTCTTTAACCACCACATTCTACTACCTGGCCCCCAAAGACTTGTAGCCATATCATGATGCAAAAATGCACTCTTCAGAAAGCAGGACTTCAAAAGTCCTCATAGTCTATCACATGCTCAAAAATCAAAAGTTCAAAGTCTCTTGTGAGATTCATGCAATCTCTTAACTACGATCTCCTATAAAATCAAAATCAAAAAAACAGATTCCAAAATAAAGGCACAGGATATGCATTATCATTGCAAAATGTGGGAAAGGGAACACAGTGATGAAATACTAGACCAAAGCAAGACTGAAAACCAGCTGAGCAAACTCCAAGCTGCATCTCCAAGTCTGATGTCAAAATGCTATGGAGATATCCAACTCCTTTCAGCTTTGTTGACTATAACATGCTGGTTTCTCTTGGGTTGATTCCACTTCTGGTTAGCAGCTCTCCTCAGCAGGTATCCCATGGTACTGGCATCTCCAACATCTCAGGGACTCCAAGGTGATCCAGGCTTCAACTTTACAGCTTCAAGCAATTGCTTCTCAAAGCCTCCGTTCAGGGATACTCCAGACACATGCCTGACCACAGTGGCTTTTCTTATTTTCTGAGGTAAATTCCATAATCCTTTCCTTCTCTTCTTAAAGCCAGAACCACATGGCCAAAGCTGCCATGTTCTGCCGCTCTCTGGGACTGAAACATGGCCCCCCTTGTCCAGTTACATCTTCACCAACTTTCTTTATCCATGGTTTCCTTCACTTCCTAGCTTTGGCTGTCCTGAACCTGGGTGTCTAGGCCAGGCTGGCCTCAGACTCAGAGATCTGTCAGGCTCTGCTTTCCAAGTGCTAGGATTAAAGGAATGCACTACCATACCAGACTCTAAGCTTTTCTTTAATTCCTTTCCACAAGTTGAAAATCTACCTGGGTCGCCCTGAGTTTGCCACCCCCTTTATTTTATTTATTAATCTTTTTATATTCTTGAACACAAGATTTAGCTCTTCTCTACTTCCTAGTTTTCTCCTTAAATATTTTTTCTTGCTCAGTTTGCTCCTTTTCATTGTAGGCCTTCCTAAGAGTGACCAGTAATAACCATACTATAGAATCAATGCTAGACTTTTTTGAGATTTCTTCTGCCAGCAGAATTAATCCACGTCTCTCCCCATTAGCCTCAGGCAGATTCTTTCTACAAGGGTAAAAAGCAGCCACATTCTTCACCAAAATAACACAAGAACTATTGCTAGGCCACAAATTAATAGTCCTCTCCTTTGTATCCCCTTGATCCACACCCAGGACCACTGTCTTCTATGTTCCTACTAGGATGACCCACTGAGCAGCACTTAACACACTCAACTGCTTTTCTAATCCATAGTCACAAAATCCATAGTCCTTCAAACAAACGCATGGTTAGGTCTATCACAGTAATACCCCAGTCCATGCTACCAACTTCTGTCTTATTTAGAGTTTCTGTTGCTGAGACGAGACACCACCCATGACCACAACAACTCTTATAAAGGAAAATATTTAATTTTGGTGGTTTGTGTACAGTTAAGAGGTTAAATCCATTATCATCAGAGAGGGACATGGTGGCATGCAGGCTGACAGGTGCTGGAGAGGTAACTGAGTATCATATATCTTGGCTGGGAGGCATCAGGAAATGGTCTGTCTCTCTGGGCATGGCTTGAACATATATGAGCCCTCAAAGTCTGCCTCCATAGTGACAAACTTCCTCCAACAAAAGCACACCTACTCCAACAAGGCCACACCTCCTAATAGTGCCACTTCCTTTGGTGGCCATTTTCTTTCAAACCACCACAAGTATAAAATACAGTCTTGAGATAGGATAGTGGACACTAGAATTAGAAAGAGCTTTCTATGATAACTCTATAACCTTTTACAGGTTTTAATTGTTCATGAATATCTGAAGTCAGATTTCACTTTTACACTGTTCTCTTGAACTGGGAATGCTACTGAATACCTGTGACCCCCAAACCTTGAGATGTGAAAGCAGGAGGACTTGAATTCAAGGACTTCCTTGCCTATTCAGTGAAGTCCAGGTCAGCCTGAGATCCAAGAGTTCCTGTCTCAAAAGAAAAGAAAAAAAAAAAAACAAAAAACAAAACAAAACAAAAAAAAACAAAGAGGGAGGAAGAAAGGAAGAAAAGGAGGCAGCAAAAGTCAAAGGGAAGGAAGAAGGGAAGGCAGCTGTTCAGTGGGTGATACAAGCCCAGAGGGATAAAGAAAAGGAACTATCCCTTAGAAGTTTTGTGAGAGTCCAAGACTGTATTTACTACATTTTACAATGATCGGAAATGACTAACCAAGCACATTTTTGTTTGTATTTTCATCTCTTTAATATTTATTGTCAAAAAATCATTTTAAAAGCCTGACTCACATATTATAAAAGTCTGTAGTGCCGAGGACTGGGCTGGGGATGGGGTTGAGGTCTGGGCTGGGGACCGACCAGGTTGAAGACTGAGCCAGAGAAGGTGTTGCGAGCTGGATTGGGGCTCCAGTGGATGGTGTGCATTCTCTGGCAGCCAGAAGAATGCCTGGCCATTGCTCTCATTGTTTGATCTGCCAGGATCCCATAGCCAGGAAAGATGGGTGTCAGATCACATAGGTAATCTTCAGCACATCCGGAACAAGGAAATGGAGCTGGAGCAGGCAAAAACGAGATAAAACTTCATGAGTCTGCCTTTTACCTGCTAAGAAAGTAAATCAAATAGTGTAAGGAGAGAAAAAAAAGAAAAGAAAAGAAAAATGCTTGTTGGCTTGAGGATTTGCGTTGAGAGGCGACAACAGGAGCCAGGCTTGTCTTTGTTCAAAACAGATACCTTAATGCACCCATTGAAATGAGAGGAGGGAGTGGGGCATGCCAGGAAAACTTTCTCCCTTCCCTCAGATTCAAGTGTTAGCAGGAGCCACATTGCTACAAACCACAGGGAAACAAACGGGCACTGGGCACCCACAGTTGGAATCAAAGCCTCCTCCAACAGTATCAGCAAAAAGTACTTGATTTAATGCCTCTGCCATTATCTGCCGAGAAATGAGATGCTGCGTGGGAGATTAAAAATTCTTTTATGAGAAAAGATACAGGAAGGAGTGCTTGCCACTTCATCCCAGCTGACGAAGCTGCAGAGTCCTAAGCAAATAAGGCTCAGATGGTCACACAGTGAGCTAATTGCACATGCGCTTCTCTATCACCGTGAAAACAATCACAAATTTGCCACTGCGTTCTGGAAAAAAAAAAAAAAAACACTTAAGGGGAGGAATCAAATGTCAAAACTGGAGGGTTATGCAAAATCACTTAATTACTGTAACATCTACTTTTGGCAAAGTGTCTGTCCTAAAAAGGCCTCTTCCTTTTAAATGCACAGTGCATGAGGACGTTTAAATTATTATTAATATGGCATGTTTGGATTAAGGGTAGAACTTCATTTTCATAAATTATTTTAAAGTTGTATTTTAATTTTAGTTATGATGGAGGAGGGTCATGTGTTACTTTCATTGGTTAATAAAGAAACTGCCTTGGCCCTTTAATAGGACAGAAAATTAGGTAGGTGGAGTAGACAGAACAGAATTGTGGGAGAAAGAAAGCAGAGTCAGGCAGACACCATAGGCAGTCACCATGCCTCTCCTCTCTGAGATGGACGCAGGTTAAGATCTCTCCTGGTAAGCCACCCCTCATGGTGCTATACAGATTACTAAATATGGGTTAAAGCAAGATGTGAGAATTAGTCAATAAGAGACTAGAAGTAATGGGCCAGGCAATGTTTAAATGAATACAGTTTCCGTGTAATTATTTCGGGGCATAAGCTGACCAGGTAGCCGGGAGCAGGGGCGGCAGGAACGCAGCCCGCCGCTTCTTCTACATAGTTATGTGTATGCATGGGTGTCTGTGGAACGATATGCATACAGAGAGTGCAGTTCCCAGGGGACAACAAAGAGCGCACTGTATATCCTGACTCTAGCTACAGCTGCTGTGAACTGCCCAGCATGGGTGCTGAGAACTGAACACGGGTGCTTTGTAAGAGCAGGACATGCTATAACTGCGGTGCTGATGCTTCAACCGCCTCTTTTAACTTCTTCATACGTCGCATATAATGCATTAATATGAAGCATTTATAATGGTTTCCATCACTGAACTTTTTCTTCAGTCAATCACAGGTCTAGATTCTAAAGTTCCTACATTGATACAGAGAATAGAAAAAGCACACTTGAAGTAAAGACAGCTAGTTATGTCCACAAAGTTTAACTTTTAGCTTTTGCCTTTATTCCCTTGTAAATACACAGACTGTCTGTGGCTGCTCTATTTAATAATTTGCTTATCTCTAGATTTTTCTTTTGACCTGTGTATTTATTTTGGTGTGTTTATGTGTCTCTCTGTGTGTGTGCACGTGTGTTTTGTATATATGTATGTTCGTTTGCTTAGAGATCGGGGCTTGCCATCCAGTGTTTTTCTTAGTCACTCTCCATATTACATTTTACATTTTTATACAGTCTGCCTGGCTGGCCAGTAAGCCCCAAGGACCCTTCGGTCTCCTCCTCGCCAGGGATGGGATTATGATTGCTCACCTCTGTGCTTGGCTTTTCCCATGGATCTGGGATACCTAAGCTTAGCTTGTCATGCTCACGGGGCCTTCTCCCCAACCCCACATCTAAACATTTCTAACTGATCAATCCTAGGAAGTAGGTCTAACTATGAAGGCAGACCCTAGCTTATTTCTTCAAGAACAGGATAATTAACATCCCCAGGCTCTGCCCTTTCAAAGGTGTAACAACACATTGGCTTTGGCTCTACTGGAGACTGTACATCCTGCTTTTCCTGGGTGGCTGACAATCTGAGGCAGCCTTTGCTTCATGGTTCCATTTATGGGAATTTTTTTTTCTTTTGAGGAGCGGAGGAGGAAGAACCAGGGTGGTAATGTTTGTAATTCCTGCCCTGTTATCACAATAGTAACTATTTTCTTCAAAGTGAGTTCCATCGTCACAACTGTGGCTGGGGATAAACTGAAAAGTCTGTGTGCTCATTTCACAAGGCTGTGGGAGGGAGGCCAGAGTTTAAACGCAGACCACTGAGCAGCTCTAACTCAGTCGAAGGCTCCGGCCTGTTCTTACTCCATAATGAGATCCTAACTCAAGAATGTACCAGAAGTCGTGCTTATTTTCACGTATATGTAGCCAGAAAGCAGGTATGGTGATACACAGAAAAGGATGAAGCATGGGAATTCCTTTAGTGGGAAGCAAATCATGTGACAATCAAAAGTCATGCTCTTTTTTGTTTTATAGTCTGGCATTCCTAACATTTGCTTGTATGGTGGTGGCCCCTTTACAGAAACATGGGTGGTCAATTGGTAAAAGGCCTGTAACCCAAGTAATTTGGGAGGCTGAGACAGGAAGGCTGTAAATTCAAGGCTTCCTGGGCTGCAAAGGCCAGGCAGCATGGGTAGATTAGAGAGACCCTAGTTAAAAACAACTTAAGACCTGGAAATGTGGTTCAAGAAAAGGGTACTGATCTAGAATGGATGAGGAGAGAGGGGGAGAAGAGAGAGAGGGACAGAAGGAGGAAGTAAGGACGGAGGAAGGGAGGGAGGGAGGGAGGGAGGGAGGGAGGGAGGGAGGGAGGCAGGGAGGGAGGGCGGGCTTGGAGGGTAGGGAATATAAAAGTTGCAGTTGTATATTCAATTCTGACATTTAAAGCCAGCCCAGAAGAGGAATTCCAAACAATGTCATTAACGAATGTTATTTAGACTAAAACTGGCAGACATGAAGATTCCTGAGGCTCATGCCAGGATTTGTAAAGGCTGAGCTCAAGGAAGAGACTAATTTACAAGTCAGTGAGGTGGTGGTTCCTAAAAAATGCTAGAAGTTTGAGGCTCTCTCCTCAGAAACTAAGCAGTTTCAGGCATGGAGGCTTGACACATCAAACCAGTGTGTTGGATGAGTCTCTGGATGAAGACATGGAGGAAGCCATGTTTTCTCAGAAAGTGCCAAGCCTCCAACCTGGTTAAAGCCAGCATTCTGCTACTTAGGGAAGAGTTAGATTTGAGAGAAATGAGAACTGAGCAATGGGACAGAAATTTTTAAACTGCTATGTGCTTGTGCACATAATAAAGAACGGCATCTTCCCTGGTCTTGCTCCCAGTCTTCCCCTTCCCATGTACACAAGAAGAAAGCACAGTGTTGTTGATTCTGTGCCCTGTGCATTGGGAATTGGTCTTTAAAGAGTCCTGTGACTTTTAAGTCTTTCTTCTCCACTTTCCGTCACTACGACTTCCCTGAGGGTGTGTTCGCTGTCTGGGTAACCAACCTTTGCTTCCATAATTGAAGAGGGACTGCTATTTGTTCAGTGAGGTTTCTGTTTCTTTTGGTGAAAAGCCAGATTTAATTTCTTGTTGTGGGTCAGAAATGGAAGAAGCCTGTGGACGATGGGTTCTGATTTCAGACCTGCTCTAGGATACTCTGCCTGCATGCCAAGCACTTAACTGGGGGGAAAAGGATGCAGTTCTGGGTTCTCCTGTTGTGCTCTTTGCAGAAGATAAAGGCTATCCCTAGGAAACAGCTTCCAGGTTATTCCTTTCCCAAAATCTGTTAACTAGTTTTTCTCCTTGTTATATGAAGGCATGATGGTTAAACCTTAAAATCTCTGAGGTTTCAGTGGTGATTTAAACTCAAATACATTTCTTAAAAGGCTTTGTAGGAGTTTGGTCTGGTTTTTGTCATATTAATCTTTACTCTTTTTTTGCTCCTTTTACATTTTTCCCTCTATCTGCATCTTCCTCGTCATCCATGTTTTCCTCCTACCAACTTGAGCATTGGAATAGGCTTAGCAAAATTCTTCCGTTTTTACGTGTTTGCTTTCAGTTTTTCAGCACTGAAGATGAAGCGAAGGCCTTTGAGCTTAGTATACAAGGGCTCCACCAATAAGCTCCATCTCCAGACTGTACTAGGTATATAGGTATATAGGCTGGGTAGTGTACATTGCTGTTTTGTGTGCATACATTTTCAAGTTCCATAAATGGCAGAGTGTTGTGAATTATTGTCCTTTCCTTTCTCACTTTCGGCATTATCACAGATTCATAGGTCTCTGGGTGTTCACCTTTCTGGCTAATTCCATCGTCTCTGAGTTGAGTAGCAAAAGGCATGCCATACAAGCTGCCACATCTGGTTTATCTAAGCCTTAAGTTGTGGACACACGGATTGCTGTCAACTGTATGTTGACACACATTGCCACCGCTTCAAAAGTCCTTTTCTGGGTTGAAGAGATGACTCAGTGGTGAAGAACACCTGCTGATCTTACAGACAACCCTGGTTTTGTCTCCCACACTCTGATGGCTCACAACTGCCTGGAACTTCAGATTGAGGGAAGCCAAGACCTTCTTCTGACCTCCACAGGCATGCACTGACATGTACATGCACACAGATAAATATACAAATTATAAAATAAAAAATTAAATCTTATTTTCCTTTTCACGGTTATCTGGGCATTTCTTGGGAATAATCTGGGTAGGAAATTATACCTAGAGGTGGAAACCCTGAGCCATGGTGGTACATCTTTGATTTGGCTAAATCTGCCAAACAGGTCTCCAGAAGGACTGTCCCAGTCCACAGGCATGCACAGTGCATAAGGCTTGTGATGCATGTGTATCCCCACAACATCTGGCCTTCTCTAGGTTTCTAATTTTATCCTTCTATTGTATAAACACCTCTTCAAGGAGAGGGGACTGCAATTAATCAACAGTTCTTATTAATCATGGCAAATGCTTTATACTGCAATTGTGGCAAATTTCTGAAGAAATGGAGTCTCAATTCTGAAGTCAGGATGCAAGGGTACTAACAGAAAAGAGTCAATAGGCAGTACACTGAAGGAGCTGCGGACGGCAGAAGGAGCACAGTGTGGAGAAACACAGAAGTTGGAGGTAAAGCCCAGGTCAGCAGAATTTAGGGCTGTATCAAAGAAATAAAAAGATGAAAAAATAAAGTGACTGAGGTTTGAAGATATGCACATACCTACCAGATCCAGGAATGAAGGAAATCCCTCTTCATTTTTCCTTAGATATGAAATAAGTTTTTAAATATGTATTTATTTTATTTATTATTTGAGAATTCCACACATGCATACAATGCATTTGGATGATATCTCCTCCTCATTCCTCCAGCTCCTTCCAGATTCCCCACACCAGAGCTCCCTCCCAACTTCATGTCCTCGTTTATAAAATATGTATATCTAAAGGTTTTCTTTTAATTTGCTTTTATTCAAATGTATGGCTGTATATGAAAGAGGTGAACTGTCAGAAGAGGGCATCAAATCTCTTGAAGATGGAGTTATAGGTGGTTATAAGTGTTGAGAATTGAAGTCAGTTCTTTTAGAAGAGCAACTGTACTCACTGCTGAGCCATCTCCCCAGCCCTGTCATAGTCTACTTGTTCTCTGAGAATTACATATGCATATACAATATACCTTGATCATATCTACTCCTCCCATTCCTCTCTCTCCAACCCTTTCCAGAGCTGCCTCCACCACATGTCCTTGGCATCTTCTTTTAACCCACTGAGTCCAGGTAGTGTTGCTGGTATGTATAGAAATATAGGGTGATCCATGGAAACACAGGCAGACTACTAAAGGCTAAAAAACCTCTCCCTGACCTTAGCACTCATGGACTGCTCTTCTGCTAGGAGTGGAGTTTCAAAGGCTCGTCTCTGATCATGCTGGACTTTTGGCTGGCTTGATCATGCCACCGGCATTGCACTTGGTAAGTTGGTCTTTTCTGACTCAAAGTTCACTGTAGCAATCACACTGGAGAGCTGCACAGGCCCTAGGCACCAACATTGCAGACATCAGCTCACGTGTTTGAAGGTCAGCTGGAGTGTGTTATGGTATGCATTGCAAAGCATTCAATTTAGGACTGCTTTTGAAAAGCAGAGGGGAAAAATTCACAAAAAATCTCAGAGATCTCTGTGCACACCAGTTTGGGAGCAGCCTGCCCTCCTCACATGCATGATCTTGTTGATTCACAGTAGTGTCATATGTGCATGTCCGTGACCCTCATTTATTCATTAAGAAATGAGAAACCTCAAAAACAGTATGCAACACTCAACACCTGCAAGCTAGAACGTACTCAATACAGCCGG
This sequence comes from Arvicola amphibius, assembly GCF_903992535.2. NCBI lineage: Eukaryota > Metazoa > Chordata > Mammalia > Rodentia > Cricetidae > Arvicola > Arvicola amphibius. The sequence goes on from NC_052048.2 coordinate 12,318,762, forward strand.
GACTTGACAAGCATTTGTTAGACACGAAAGTTACATTCTTTATTTGCTTGCGGCTACTACTTTGTTCTAAAAAGAACCACACAAACGAATGGTAGGAGTGAAATCGGAATTCCATGTGTAGTCTCCATTCAGTGTAGATGTTTCAGCAGCCAGTGCATAAAAGCCAGAGGTAATCCGTGCTTTTGATTCAATCACATTTTTTTACCTTTCTTTTCAATTCCAGTCATTTTTTTATATGAACTATGGATACGTGCTGATGGAACGTCAGAGCATACATGTAACTGTGGAAAGTGAGACTGCATTATATGCAAATTATCCTCCCATTGGAAAGCTCACTCTCAAAAGCTCCACAGGTCACACTCCATGCACAAGCATTAATCTGCGGGCTTGTTAGATTCATGGGTTATGAGATCTGGCCTCAAATAATACATAATAGTACCTATAGTTCATTTGTACTTTAATAAATAAAGCTTGTCTGAGGATCAGAAATAAAATAGCCACACTGGTCAGTCATACAGACCAGGAAGTGGTGCTACACACCTTTAATCACAGTAGCCACACTAGTTCACCACAGAAGCCAAGTGGTAGTGGTGTATGTTTTTAATCCCAGAATTCGAGAGGAATAGAAACCAAGAGGAGAGAGGTCTCAGCTCAGTCTCCTTCTGAGGATTTCTCAGAGGTAAGATATGGTAAGGTAGATATCTTTGACTGCTTTGCTTTTCTGATCTTCATTTCAAACCACAATATCTGTCTCTGGGATTTTATTATTCGTGCTACAGCTAAACTTCCATATTTTATCAATTTCCTTACAAATAAGTCATTTTATCCTATCATATCTATATTTGGTAATGCAGATTATGCAGATTAGCAGTTAGCAAGCAATTTCTGGCAGTGGCACTAATCTTAAAGCCATAGAATGCTTGCAAAAAGATGTTATTTGAATTATTATGGCAATAATTGACCAGTTTGTGGGTTCTGTGTTTCCAAGAATGCATCCTCTCAGAAGAAGGGATCTTGAGAACTTGAGAATGTTCCAAATCAACAATATGCCCCCAGTGACATCTTATATTTCAACAAAAGAAGGATGGCTCACTGCAATTCCATGAAAAGTCTTTCATTCATAAATATGTGAGCTGGTTTTCACATTACTGTGATGAAAGTCACTGAAGGAGTAGAAGATGTGTGTTCTTTTCTGCATATATGTCTATGTATCTGCTGAGAGACCAGAAGAGGACATAGGACCCCCTGTAACTCCAGTTATAGGTGGTTATGAATCATCTTGTGGGTTCTGGGAACTGAACGCAGGTCTTCTGCAAGAACAGTGCTGTTAATCACTGAACCATCTCTCCAACCCTGTTTCATATTCTTTTCTAAAAAAAAATTATTTGCATTATTTTAATTATGTGTAGGTATGCACACAGTATAGATGCCTGTTTCAGGCCAGAATCATCACACAGGTGGGAGTCATAGGCACTGGGGGCTGTCCATTGTATGCACTGGGAACCAACCATAGGGGTTCCGCAAGAGGTGCTTTGAACAGGTTAGCATATCTCCAGCCTCTATACTAATATTTTGTTTGTGATTTAACAAACAAAGCTTGCCTGAAGATCAGAGAAGCAAAGCAACCAGTCTAGAGAGTTCTTTTACTTATGCCAGTGCTCAGATCAAAGGGGCAATCCTTTCCTCAGACTGCCTCTCCAGACTGCATCTGTCTTTACCAAACCTCAGACTGCAATGAGCTACTGTCTACTCCGCCTTTATATTCCTCTCTCCTCCCAGCCATATCACTCCTGTCTCCACCTCCCTAATGCTGGGACTAAAGGCACGGTATCCCAAGTGCTAGGGTTACCTTTGTGTGAGCTCTGTTTCTTTTTCAGACAGATTCAGGCTCATGGTGACCAGGGTAGCCTTGAACTAACAGAGCTCCCTCTACATCTGTCTCCTGAGTCCTGGGATTAAAGGTGTGTGCCAACACTCCCTGGCCCTTTGTGGCTCAGCTCTGCACTCTTATCTTCAGGCAAGTTTTATTTGTTAAAGCACAAACAAAATATCACTAGAAGCTTCTATTCTATAATGATACCAGCTGCAGTTTCTGTCTATATTTTTATCTGGATGACACAGTTTCAGCATTAAGTCAGTTGAGCAAAGTCACCTTCCTATGCAGAAGTGAACTGGGGTGATGTGAGTCACAGGCAGAGATGGAGTTCACTTGAGAAGTTAGCCTCCCCCTTGAGACAACCTTCTCTTCAAAACCTGGCCATGGAGCCTACAGCTCCACAGTTCTAGCTTTTACAATGTGCTTAATCTAATACAGAGTACCAGGAAAACTCGAGCATGGCTCCCACACTGTAGCATTCTAGTGATCAGAAGTTCTCTGCTGAGAGTCTGTAACATGGGGGCCGGGCTCATTGGGGTTTCTGTCCCACCTGGTCCCCCAGTCATTTAGTCCCAGAGAAAATCACACAGAGGTCTCCATAAGTTATAAAACTGATTGGCCCATAAACTCAGTCTTCTTATTAGCTCTTGTAGCTTATATTAACCCATTATTCTTATCTATGTTAGCCACATGGCTTGGAACCTTTTCTCAGTGGGGCAGATCACATCCTGCTTCTTCCATGATCTGGGCAAGAGTGACGGAGGAATGGGCTTCCTCCTTCCTAGAATTTTTCTATTCTCCTTTGCCCTGCCTCTACCTCCTGTCTGGTTGATCTGCCTATACTTTCTGCCTGGCCAATCAGTGTTTATTTAAAACATGATTGACAGAATACAGACAATTCTCCCCCACCAAAAGTCTCAACATTTTTCCATGGTTTATTTTATTTTATTTAAAAATTTCCATCTCCTCCCTCCCTCCTCCCCCTTCCCTCCCCTCCCCTCCACCCATAGCCCCCCTCCCTCCCTCTCCAGGCCAAGGAGCCATCAGGGTTCCCTATTTATTCTATGTTAAGCCCAAGGTCCTCCAAACTCCCCCCCAGGTCAGGAAGTTGATCAACCAAGCTGAGAAGGCTCCCACAGAGCCCATCCATGCAGAAGAATCAAAGCCCAGTGCCATTGTCCTTGGCTTCTCAGTCAGCCTCCATCATCGGCCACATTCAGAGAGTCCAGTTTGGTTGCATGTTCCATCAGTCCTATTCCAACTGGAGTTGGTGATCTCCCGTTAGTTCTGTCCCACCGTCTCCATGGGTGAATGCACCCCTCACGGTCCTGACTTTCTTTCTCATGTTCTCCCTCCTTCTGCTCCCCATCAGGACCTTGGGAGCTCAGTTCGGTGCTCCAATGTCGGGCTCAGTCATTTTCTTCATCCATAATCAGTTTCTAGCCATAATTAAAGGACATTGAGCCTATAATTTGGAATCCTTGAGAAGATAATAAGAAGAACCTCCACCTGGCAATGGATGAAGTATCAACATTTTTATCCAAATAGCCTGTGACTCAGTTCATCCTGCACTGGTCCTGGGATGATCTGAAATGAGAGAGATAAGATCGCTCCCAGTTCAAAATCAGATCCCTGGCATGGTACTATGAGAATTTTTAAAACCAAATTTCCTGTAATCCTTGATCACTAGAGTTGTGAAATTTCTCCTGGTATGTGTGTGTGTGTGTGTGTGTGTGTGTTTGTGTGTGTTTACATGCATGTATGTGCATGTGTGTGTGTTTGAATGCATGTGTGGGTGTGTGCATGTGTGTATGTGGTGTGTATGTGTGTGCACGTGGGGGTACATAAGCATGCATGTGTGTGTGCATATGTGTCCATGAGTGTTTGGTGTGTGTGTGCGTGTGTGTGTGCATGTATGTGTATGCATGTGTGTGTGCATGTGCGTGTGTGCATGTGTGAACATGTGCATGTGTGGTGTGTGTGTGCATGTGTGTACACATGTGTGTGCGTGCCTGTGTATGCGTGCACATTGTGTGCTGCATGTGTGTGTGGCATGCATGCGTATGCGTGTGGTGTGTGAGTGCATGTTTGTGTGCATGTGTGCATGCATGTGCATGTGTATGTTTGTGTGTGCATGTGCATGCTTGTGTGTGTGTGTGTGAGAGAGAGAGAGAAAGAGAGAGAGAGAGAGAGAGAGAGAAAGAGAGAGAGAGAGAGAGAGAGAGAGAGAGAGACCCTGCACATGAGCACGCAAGCATACAGGTATTTCTGTATGTGCACATACATTTAGACATTAGGTGTCTTCCTCCATTACCCATCCACTTTATTTTTTGAAACAGGTTCTTTCACTGAAACTGAGGCTCACCAGTTAAGTTGGACTGCCTGTCCAGCAATACCTGGTGATCTTCTTGGAAAAAGATCACAGACAAATGACACCGCACCTAGCTTTATACATGAATGCTGGAGGGATCCAAAGACAGGTCCTCCTGTTTGTGTGATCAAAACATTACCAACTGACACATCTCTTCAGCCTCGTTTAATCCTTGCTTTTAAGACACCAGAATTATCTTGAACTCCCAGTGAGTTTTGAATCCCTGTTCCTAAAGGTCCTGAAACTCTGAGTCAGGGCTTCTGAATGAGATTCTAGTAAGTTCTCAAGTCTTTTTCAAGACGGCATGTCAGAGATCAATTTGTGGATCACTGATTTAATAATTTAAATACATTTATGCAATTTTAAGTCCAGGGATTCTTCCTAATAAATTCTGTTGTTCTGGCCCGAGTCTTCCAACTATTGAGCAGGTTCATTCTGTATTATCATTAAGACAGTTACTGTGGTCTTCAGTATGCTCACAATTTTGTGCCTTTCAATGAGGCAGTCCTAACCCATTTGCTGCAAAAGAAAAACCAATAGATGAAATGAATCATAATTCTGATTGGCTGCATAGACTATTAATGTGCCCATTTCTGAGGACAACTTAAATAAAATTTCCGTTCCCTGTATGATAGAGCATTGAGAGCTTTCACATGCCCAGGCCATAGATACACCCACTGACTGAGAAGGGGACCTCCATAGACTTGCTGATTTCATTTCTCTTCCTTCAAAATCATGCATGCATCCTGGGTTTCCTCAGCCTTTCCATGAGCGTACACCAGCAAGTCAGCTTCTTGGCCATATTGGCCTGAACATATCCATATCCAGACAAGAAAGATAGCTCAGCCTCCAACCTTCAGACCTATTTGGCATATAAATATGGAGTTTAAATTATCTTAGTGACTTTTTTTCTGCTTTAATGACATTCTAGCTTTGACAGTAGGGAATTTTTACCAGCTACCAACTCTGACAGTGTCATTACCCATTGAGAAAGGAAGAATTAAAGCAATATGAAAATTGGGGAGTGCAAATGAGCATGGGCTTGTAGTTCAGAAGTTCGTCTCATTTCTTTCCTAAGCAGAAGGTAAACTCATTCACATTCAGAAGGCCTTTAAATGACATGATTTAATGTGACTAAAAGATGTGCAGATGGCACCATACTGCCTCTGCTGGGAGGAGAGGTCAGGCGGCAATTGGCTCTAACACAAGCAGGACTAATGTATAGCTACAAGCTGCCACATCAGCATCCATCCTTCTAAGAGCCCATTAGGTGAAGTAATCAACCACTCTGACAATGCTCCCCTGATGCACCAGAGCATGGGGACTTTAATGCTACCCTGAGTGCTAGGCTTACACTCATACAAGGCTTATTTTTGAGAAGCAAGTTGGTCAGCAAATTATCAACCACTTTACTTAATAAGAAACCAGATGTCAAAATGTCAGGTGAGAAGTCTCATGTGAATCTATCATACTACAAACCATTGAATTTCATTCTTATGAGTATTGAAGGATGATATTTAAAACCGTGCCATAACAACAAATGAATGTTTCTACCTTTATCAGTTACAATCTATATAATATATATCAAATAATGAGTGAAAGAGAATAAAATGAACCAAAGAATGGAAAAATCCCATTCGTGTTGAGAAAAGATAGTTTTAATTGTCTGGCTTTCTGAGACCAGATTTTACCTCATACAGAAATTCTGGCTTATGTAAAATTACTGAAGAAAAATGGTGATTTTCAAGATACTAAAACAGAAAAAGAATTCTCCAAAAAAGAAAAGTGACTGATTATTTGTCTCAGAAAAGAATCTGTACAAAGCACGGGTGTACAATGGCAAAAGAAACATGTTCACTAAGGAGAATATGGTTAAGCATATTCTATCTGTAAGAAACTTGCATATCATTTTGAACCAGGAGACATGATCTTCGAAAGTAGCTCAGTCTCTCTTTACTTTCCAGGAGCTTTCTGGGTTTACATATTCACATTAAGAGCAGCATGTTTTCAGCAGCCCTCATTGTCCGCCATGTTCAGGGAGTCCGGTTTTATCCCATGCTTTTTTAGTCCCAGTCCAGCTGGCCTTGGTGAGCTTCGATTAGATCAGCCCCACCATCTCGGTGGGTGGGAGCACCCCTCGCGGTCCTGACTTCCTTGTTCATGTTCTGCCTCCTTCTGCTCCTCATTTGGACCTTGGGAGCTCAGTCCGGTGCTCCAAAGTGGGGCTCTGTCTCTATCTCCATCCATCGCCAGATGAAGCTTCTATGGTGATAAGCAAGATATTCATCAGTATGGCTATAGGATCTGGCCTTTTCCAGCTCCGAACCCTTACTGCTCTTCGGGCATGAGAGGGAGGGGGAATGGAGGGGGAAGGGGAAGGTAAATGGGAGGTGGGGAGGAGGCGGAAATTTTTTTTTCTCATGGTTTATTATTTTTTTTTATATTTAAAAATTTCCATCTCCTTCCCTCCTCCTCCCCCCTCCCTCCCCTCCTCCTCCCCCTTCCCTCTCCTCCTTCTCCCCCTTTCCTCCCCTCCCCTCCACCCATACCTCCCCTCCCTCCCTCTCAAGGCCAAGGAGCCATCAGGGTTCCCCACTCTATGCTAAGACCAAGGTCCTCCCAACTCCCCCCAGGTCCAGGAAGGCGATCGACCAAGCTGAGAAGGCTCCCACAGAGCCCGTCCATGCAGAAGAATCAGAGCCCAGAGCCATTGTCCTTTGCTTCTCAGTCAGCCCCCGCCGTTGGCCACATTCAGAGAGACGGGTTTGGTCGCATGATCCATCAGTCCCATTCCAACTGGAGTTGGCGATCTCCCATTAGTTCTGTCCCACCGTCTCCATGAGTGAACGCACCCCTCTCGTTCTCGACTTTCTCCCTCATGTTCTCGCTCCTTCTGCTCCTCATCAGGACCCTGGGAGCTCAGTCCAGTGCTCCAATGTGGGGCTCAGTCACCTTCCCCATCTGTCGCCAGCTGGAGGTTCGCTCACGGTCCTGACTTTCTTTCTCATGTTCTCTCTCCTTCTGCTCCTCATCAGGACCTTGGGAGCTCAGTCCGGTGCTCCAATGTGGGGCTCTGTCATTTTCTTCATCTATCGTCAGGTGGAGGTTCTATGGTGATATGCAAGAAATTCATCAGTATGGCTATAGGAACTGGCCTTTTCAGGCTCCCTCTCCTCAGCTGCCCAAGGAACTAACTGGGGGCGTCTCCCTGGAAACCTGGGAACCCCTCTAGGGTCAAGTCTCTTGACAACCCTCAGGTAGCTCCTTAAATTAAGATATATGCTTCCCTGCTCCCATATCCACCCTTCCTATATCCCAAGCACCCCATTCCTCCGAGCTCCTCCCGTTCTCCCCTTCACACTTTTCTCTCCCCATCTTCCCTTGGCCCAGTCTTGCCCAACCCTCAAGTTCCCAATTTTGCCTGGCGATCGTGTCTACTTCCAATATCCAGGAAGATTACTATATCTTTTTTTGGGAGTTCACCTTCTTATTATCTTCTCAAGAATCCCAAATTTATAGGCTCGATGTCCTTTAATTATGGCTAGAAAGCGATTATGAGTGAGTACATCCCATGTTCATCTTTTTGGGTCTGGGTTACCTCACTCAGAATAGTGTTTTCTATTTCCATCCATTTGCCTGCCCTTCAGTGGAAGAATGGATGAAGAAACTGTGGAATATATACATGTTGGAAATTTTTAATAATATAAAAATAAATAAAAAAGAGAGTGTTAAAAAGGGCAGCATGTTTTTAAACTAATAAGCAAAGGTAAAAATATTTTCTTATCTTCTAATGATTTGAGAAGAACAACAAAATGACAATAAAGTTGTAAATTAAGTCCAGATGTTGGAGGAGGTGAAGTGAGCCCAGACGATGAGAGGTGAAGTGAGCCCAGACATTGGAGGAGGTGAAATAAGAACCAGATGTTGGAGGAGGTAAAGTGAGCCCAGATGTTGGAGGAGGTGAAGTGAACCCAGATGTTGGAGGAGGTGAAGTGAGCCCAGACAGACGATGAGAGGTGAAGTGAGCACGGATATTGGAAAAGTTCATGTGAGCCTGGATTTTACATGAGGTAAGGCAAGTTCAGATGTTGGAACAGGTTAGGTGAGACCTCGAATACTGAAAGAGGTGAAGGGAGAGGTGGATGGATATTGGAAGCATGAAGTGAGCCCGGATGCTGGAGGAGCTGAAATGAGAGCCAGATACTGGAAGAGTTGAAGAGAGTTCAGATGTTGGGGAAGGTGAAATGAGTCCTGAATATTGGAAGAATTAAATGAGAGTCAGAAAATGGAAAGGTGAGGTGAGCCTGGGTGTTGGAAGAGGTGAGGTGAGCCTGGGTGTTGGAAGGGGTGAGGTGAGCCTGGGTGTTGGAAGAGGTGAAGTGAGAGTCAGGTATTAAAAGAAGAGAAGAGTGTGGAATATTGGAAGTGCTTTCTTGAGAGTGATAAGTAACCACAGAATTAAAAATGCAACATGGTTCCTGCCTTTCCAGCAGTGTTGTTTACTCCACTTTCTGTCCCTTTTCTTGTCTCTGCCATCAGATTGAGCTGGCACATCCTTCAAATTACATAATTCCTGCTGGCACTATTTATTCCCGCTGCCAGTCAATAAACCGTGAGGGAGGTTTTTGCTCTATTTGGCTAATTAGATAATTAGGATCTGAATAATATGAATAATATGTTAGCTATTTAGTGGTCAGTTGTTTTCTTTCCTTCTTTCCTCCTTCCTTCCCTCCCACTCTCCCTCCCTCCCCATCCCCCCCCCTCTCTCTCTCTCTCTCTCTCTCTCTCTCTTTGTGAAAGTCTCAACTCTGAGGCCCCAGTTGGCCTCAAACTCTCTGTCTGTAGAACAGACTGGCCTTGAACTCACAGAGATTTGCCTGCCTGTCTCACTCATGGCGGGACTAGAGTCATGCACCATGCCTAGTTAACCTAGTCAATTTTATCAAGAAAACACCATGAGTTAGATTTCTTCAGTGTTAAATCAGTGCTCTGTTAGCTGTCTTTTAAAGCAATTCCATTCATGCTTGGACTTGAGGCATGAATAGTTAACGACAAAATGTACAAACAATTGCATATAGAGATTGGTTTAAATGTGTCCTTGCTGGGGCTGGAGGGATAAGTGGATAATACTGCTTGCTACACAAGCATGAGGACCTTGGTTCATATCCCTAGCCCCTGCATATGATGCCATGTGTCAGCCAAACGTGTTACTAATACCTGCATTTCTACCATTGTGGAGGCAGAGACAGGAAGATCTCTGTGGTTTTCTGGCTGCCAACCAAAGTCCAAGTTCTATGAGAGACCCTTTCTCAAAGAAATGAGACAGAGAAAGATAAGAGCAAGATACCTAATATCTTCCCTTGTTCTCTGCATGAGTGTAGACAGGCACATGCACCAGCACAAGCACCAGCACCAGCATCCTCTGCTCTGTGACAGCAATGATCATGTTATAACCACAGGCACAACAAACCAAAATTCTCTTTCATTGAGAAAGAAAATACTTGAGAACAATAATTTACTACTCCATAGCTTGTGATTCTTTAACAAGAAGCAAAAGGAGCAATAGAGAGTTTTACAGGGATGGGGATGTAGCCCAGTTGGTAGAGATTTTGCTTAGCATGAAAGCATCCCTAGGTTTGATCCCCAGCACCACATAAACCAGGTATGGTTGGTGTGCTCCTGTAATCCCACCACTCAGGGAGTGAAGGCAGAAGATCTGCATTTTAAGGTCACCCTAGATTACAAAGTTTGGGGTCTGCCTAAGATAAGTGGGACTCTGACTCAAATAGAGAAAATGTCTCAGAAGTGAAGCCCCCGATTCATAACCTCATCAAATGTCCTGAGCACAACTAGTACCTTGAGATATAAGAAGAAATGGACCAGTAACTGTCATTAAGATACAATATTCCAGTGTTGTGTTCTCATTGTCTGTTATCTATCTGATCAATGAAACGTTTATTCATTGAATAATGATTTACTGTTCAAATGCTTTGCGCTAGTAAAGCGCTGGGGAAACAATCATGAATACACAAACAGCACATCTAACAAAGTGTCTAACAAAGGAACTGACATTAATCGGGGTTGTTAACTATGTCATTTCTAAATAAGAATGTGCTAATCAAGAAAGAGACTTAAGGGATAGTATGAAAGAAATCTGTTGGGATGGGGAGGAAGGAGCACATGGAAGACTTTTCAGAAAAGATGATTCTGATGTGAGATTTTAGTGATAACCACAGCATTTCACTGAGATAAGGTGAGAATCAAGAGAAGGAGACTCACAACAGACAGGACATTGAGGATTTCAAAGTGAAAACCAGGACAATGAAAACAAGAAGATTCTTACATGGCAATGGAGGGTGCAGTTTGTGATCTTACATTGGAGGAGAGATTGTGGTCACGGAGGATGCAGTTTGTGAGGAATCTGAGTTCTGCAGGCTCTTCCGAGTTTCGAGGCTCTATCAATATGAAATATCAGTGTGAAATATTTCATTCAATTTGTCCTGGGATTTGGTATCATCATTTTTCAGCTTTTTGTGTTTTAAATCAAAACACATTGACTAAATCGTGCAGGAAAAATTGTGAACTAAAACAATACCCTGGTATGGTAACACACCCCTGAAATTCCAATCCTGAGGTAGAATCCTTAGTTCATAAACCAGCCTTGATTACGTAGCATGCCTCAGAGCAGCCTGGATTGCATAACAAGATTAATAAAAGAAAAAATGACAGTGTTTCATCTCAGTTCCCACTCCCCAAGACCCATTCTAGAGGAAACCACTTGTATCTACTGTTGTGGAATAGAATATTTGTTTGACTATGTAAGATGTGTTGCTTTTCACCTTGTCTGCCTAAGGCACCTGATTGGTCTCATAAAAAGATGAATGGCCAGTAGCTATTCAGAGGAGAAATAGGCAGGACTGGTGGCCAGAGAGAAAAGGGGAACTGGCCAGTCAGCCAGGCAACAGGCAACAAGAATCAGAAAAACAGGAAAGGAGGAAGGACAATACATAGATAAGGTAAATGAGCCTCGGGGAAAAATAGATTAATATAAATGGGCTGCTTTAAGTTAAAAAAATCTAGCTAGAAACAAGCCTAAACTAAGGGCAAGCATTCATAATAAATAATGTCTCTATGCCATGATTTGGGAGCTGGAGGTTCAAGAAAACCAGCTACAATCTATTTTACCTTTAATTCATTTGTTGGTTACTTCAGAATTTCTAAATAAAATGTTCATGTTTTTCATTTCTTAATCCATTAGTAATAAAATGTGGCTTAGCTTTCTGGTACTAAATTTAGGGATTTAATGCACACTCTTCCACCATTTTTAGCTTGTTCTCCATCCAGCTTTAAATTATTATTTAAAGTTCTTTTTCATTCCTTTTATAACTATAAGTAGTGTTTTAAGCCTCTGTCATTTGTTCCAGAAAAATACAAACTGGACTCTAATGGTAGCTACTCTATTGAGATGTTAATTCCACCATTCTCCTCGTCCCCTCTCTTCTCCATCTCCCTCCCTGCTTTTACAACTATTACACTCAGTTCTGTTGTCTTTGACTAACCTGCCCCAATTTAGTTTTAATTATCAGAGATTATAGTTAGGTAAAAAGAAGGTGGGAGGGCTGGTCCAGATGGTAAGTGCTTGCTGTGTGAGAATTTGGATCTCAGTTTCTAGAAAACAGCACAGGGAGACAGAGCTTGTCCTGCCTAGACAGTCTAAATGAATGGGTAAGTATTGTTGACTATTACTTTAACTATGTAAAGATGAGTTACATTTGTTTGTACTGCATTTGTTTAATAATGTAAAGACATCTACCAACAGCACCTAATTGGCTGAGTAAAAAGCTGAATGGCCAATAGCTAGGCAGTAAAGAGATAGGTGGGGCTAGCAGGCAGAGAGAATAGGTAGGATGAGGAATCTAAACAAGAGAAGAGAAAATAAGGGAGAAAGAGAGGGAGATGCCTGGGGCTAGCTAGCTAGGCAGCTGCCAGACAGACAGACAAGGAGCAGGACATACATAATGAAAGAAAAGTAAAAAGCCCCAAAGGAAAACACAAACAAAGAGAAAACAGACAATTTAAGTTAAAGAAAAAAGGTAGCCAGAAATGAACATAAGCTAAGGCTGAGTATTCATAACTAATAAGTCTCCATGTCATAATTTGTGAGTTGGTTGGCAACCCAAAGGAAGCCTGCTAAGGTGAGCTCAAGGTTCAGGGAGAGCTGTGTCTCAAAATTTAAGGAAGCCACTCTACTAGATGTTGAACTCGGATCCTCATGTGCACATGCACACACATGTGTCACAGTGTGCTCATACATATGAATGTGTACATTCACATCATACTAGCACATATACCAAACATGACAGAAATATGTGTGTCACAGTGTTCTCATAAGCTTGAATATGTACATTCATAACATGTCATCACATATACCAAACATGTACGCACATACACACACACACACACAGAGAGAGAGAGAGAGAGAGAGAGAGAGAGAGAGAGAGAGAGAAAGTCATTTTTCCTGAGCTTATCTCTGAAAGAATTTATAAACATCAAATCATTTGTTCCTCAATTATTTCATAGAATTAACCAAAAAGCAATTTAAGTTTGTTCTTTCTTTTGCAAGAACTATTTGATTTTTTTTTTAAATTGAAAACTCCATTCATCCATCGCCAGGTGAAGGTTAAGGCTCACAGTGAGCCCGTCCATGCTGTAGAGTTCACATTCATTGCCGTTGTCCTTGGTTTCTCAGTCCTCCTCCACCGTCAGCCACATTCAGAGAGCCCGGTTTGGTCCCCTGTTCCATCAGTTCCATTCCAACTAAACTTGGTCGTCTCCCGTTACATCTGTCCCACCGTCTCAATGGGTAAACGCACTCCTCACGGTCCTGACTTCCTTGCTCATGATCTCCCTCCTTTTGCTCCTCATCGGGACCTTGGGAGCTCAGTCCGGTGCTCCTATGTGGGGCTCTGTCATTTTCTCCATCCAATGCCAGGTGAAGGTTCTATGGTGATATGCAAGATATTTGTAACACCCGATTCTGTGTTACCCCCTCAGTACAGTTCGCGCGCCACTGTACCTTACGCGAGTCGGACAAGGGCCTGGAGATTGAAAGAACACACAAAGAGACCTGGGTCATTCGAAAGGAGATCAGCCGAATGCCGTTTATTTAGCCTTGGGGAAAATCTTATATACCCCACTCCTGCCTAAGGAATTCCACCCAGGCAGGTGGGAAATTACCATATCTAACTGCTGCACAAGGACTTCCACCTAGGCAGGTGGGAAATTACCATACCAACAATAGAGTCAACAATGCCCTACAACAAATCACCAGGCGGGGCAGAGGGAGCACAGGAACAAACAGGATGCTTAGTCATCTGACCAGAAACTGTCCTCAAGATGAGCCCCAGGAACAAGGGCAGACCCGGGCCCTACAATATTCATGAGTATGGCAATAGGATCTGGACATTTCTGGCACCCTCTCCTCAGCTGCCCAAGGACCTAGCTGGGGGCGTCCTCTGGACACCTGGGAACCCCTCTAGAGTCAAGTCTCTGCCAACCCTAGAATGGCTCCCTTAAGTAAAATATATAATTCCTTGTTCCCATATCCACCCTTCCTATATCCCAACCATCCTATTCCCCCAAGCTCTTCCCATCCTCCACTTCACACTTTTCTCGCCCCATCCCCCCTCCCCCCATCCCACCCCACCCCTATGTTCCCATTTTTTGTCCGGCAATCTTGTCTACTTCCAGTATCCAGGAAGATAACTATATGTTTTTCTTTGGGTTCACCTTCTTATATAGCTTCTCTAGGAGATAGAGACAGAGCCCCACATTGGAGCACCGGACTGAGCTCCCAAAGTTCTGATGAGGAGCAGAAGGAGAGAGATCATGAGAAAGAAAGTCAGAACCATGAGGGAGGGATGCGTTCACCCACTGAGACGGCAGGACAGAACTAATGGGAGACCACCAAGTCCACTTGGAATGGGACTGATGGAACATGCGACCAAATCGGACTCTCTGAAAGTGGCTGATGGTGGAGGCTGACCGAGGAGCCAAGGACAATGGCGATGGGCTTGGTCTCTACGACATGTACGGGCTCTGTGTGAGCCTTGTCAGTTTGGTTGCTCACCTTCCTGGACCTGGAGGGAGTTGGGAGGACCTTGGACTCAACATAGTGTAGAGAACCCTGATGGCTCTTTGGCTTGGAGAGGGAGGGAGTGGGGGTATGGGTGGAGGGGAGGGGAGGGAAGGGGAAGGAGGAGGGGAGGAGATGGCAATTTTTAATAAAAAATAAATAAACTGGGAAAAAAAAAAGAAAACTCCATTCATGTTTATCTGAACAGACAAGAGAGAATACCTGGAAATTTCACACAACTGGGTTTTGGAGAGGCCACAGGGAGGAATGCACTGTACCTCCTGGGTTCCACTGCTACATGATGGATTCCAGAGTGAGGTTCAGGAAGCTCACAGGGCTGAGCGTTGAGTGGCCGATAGCCTGTCCATCATCTGTAGTCCTCTGGCATTGGTGTCATGTCTTCTAGCAAGATATTGTCTGGGACAGGTGACAGTGCAGCAGGCTTGGAAAGACCAACCCTCTCCTTCTAGCCTGTTTCTTCTTAGTCATTTTTCTAAGTAGTTCCTATTTTTAAAATTTATTCATTCTATGTGCCTCAGTGTTCTGCTTGCATGAGCGCACATGTGTATCAGGATCATGGCTGGTGCCTGCAGAGATGAGAAGGTGCTGGACCTCTGGGAAACTGGAGTTACAGATGGTTGTGAGTCACTGAGTCACCGAGTGGGGAAGTAAATGTGGATCCTTTGCAAGAACAAGAAGTGCTCTTAACCACTGAGCAGTCTCTCCAGCCCCACCCCAGCAATATTTCAAAGGGACATATTCATCTAAGGGGATTTGTCAACTATTATTCACATGACTTTTAACAGCTCCCATTCTTCAAAACATGCTGTTCTTCATTATTCAGAGAAGCAGTTTTAACTATAATTTTTTTCTATAATTGGAGCTCATTATCATATTCACTGATGTCACTTTCCTAAAAAATATTCACCAATTTCCAATTATTGCATGGACATCCCAGTAATTCTAGCTGCTACAAGAGGAAAGTTCGGATATCCTTTGCCTACTGGGACTTAAATTCCAATTTTAGGAAAAAAAATAAAGAAGTGTGCAAAAGAATGTGCTATGTTGAGTATAATATATCCTATGGATAAGTACATAGTTTGGGAAAAGGAGAGAGACTCTGCATCAGGGGTTTGAAAAGCTCTTACAGAGATGGTTGCAATTGAAAGAAAGCCCAGACAGGAGCCAGGATGGCTTCAAGCTGATGAGGCAGGAAGCATTAGGAATAGAAGTCTGCCTCTCCTTAGCAACCTCTGCTCTTGCGGCGGCGAGCTCTGAGAAGACTGTGGCTGGAGCAGGGGAAACAAATAGTAACAGATACAGTTTATAAATAATAAAGTAAAAGAAAACTGTAAGTTCATTTGTGTTTCAATTCTATTTTGTTATTAATGATTTCTTTAGTTTAATAATTAGTACAATGGTCTTTGGCTTCCTGTTCTGTTAGTATAAATACATGAGACTACCTATTACTTATTTTGTTTAAAATGTATTGCTTCTACATTACATGAATTAATTTCTTATTTTATTATTTGGTTCACTAATAATATTCACATATTAATTTTAATTTTGCCTTTTGTCCATAGAGTGGGTAGAAATTTTTATGTTTGTGAATCAACTTGTAGTCCCCAAAAGAAATAATAATGGAAATCGATAAAGCAAATGACTACAAAGTGTATGGAAGTTTTAAGAAGAATAATCTCAGATTCTGGCAACCCATGATAGAAAACATATTGAAATAAAATAAGCATTACAATATGCTCAAATATTTCAGATTCTTACTAACTACTACTGAGCATTGGATAACTGTCAAGTACTTTAAAAGCAGCTGTAGAAAAACTAAGAATCAAAATTTATTTATTTTTTATCGATTTTATTGAGCAATACATTTTTCTCTGCTCTCTTCCCTTCCTTCACCCTACCCTTTCACCCCCTCCCGTGGTCCCCATGCTCCCAATTTACTAAGGAGATCTTGTTTTCTTCTACTTCCCACATAGATTAGATCCATGTATGTTTCTCTTAGGGTCATCAATGCTGTCTAGGTTCTCTGGGATTGTGATTTGTAAGCTGGTTTTCTTTGCTTTATGTCTAAAAGCCACTTATGAGTGAGTACATATGATATTTGTCTTTCTAGGTCTGGGTTACCTCACCCAATATGATATTTTCTAGATCCATTCATTTGCCTGCAAATTTCAAGATGCCATTAATTTTTTTTCTGTTGTACATTGTATAAATGGACCACATTTTCCTTATGCACTTTCCCCTCTTTGGATGAGGGGCACTTAGATGTTCCATGTTCTGGCTTTAACAGACAATGCTGCTATAAGCATAATTGAGCACATGTCCTTGTGGAACAATTGAGAAACCTTTGGGTGTATGCCCAAAAGTGATATCGTTGGGTCTTGAGGAGGTTGTTTCCTAATTTTCTGAGAAATCACCATACTTATATCCAAAAAGGCTGTATCAATTTGCACTCCCACCAGCAATGCAGGAGTGTTTCCTTTACTCAGTATCCTTTCCAGAATAAGCTGTTATCAGTGTTTTTGATATTGGCCTTTCTGTAAGATGGAACATCAGAACTGTTTTGGCTTGCATATCTCTGATGGCTAATGATGTTGAGCATTTCATTAATAATGTCTTTCAGCCATTTTAGATTCATCTTTTGAGAGTTTTCTGTTTAGGTCTGTACTCCATTTTCATTTATTGGATTATTTGTTCTTTTGAAGATCAGTTTCTTAAGTTCTTTGTATATATTGAAGATCAGACCTCTGTCTGATGTTGGTGAAGATATTTTCCCATTCTGTAGGCAGCCATTTTGTCTTGTTGACCATGTCCTTTGCTTTACAGAAACTTTTCAGTTTCAGGAGGTCCCATTTATTAATTGTTTCTCTCAGAATCTGTGCTGTTGGGGTTACATTTAGAAAGTGGTCTCCTGTGCCAATGCATTCAAGTGTACTTCCCACTTTCTCTTCTATGAAGTTCAGTGTAGTTGGCTTTATGTTGAGGTCTTTGATCCATTGCACTTGAGTTTTGTGCATGGTGATAGACATGAATCTATTTTCATTCTTCATGTTAACATCGAATTATGCTAGCACCATTTGTTAAATATGCTTTCTTTTTCCATTTTATATTTTTTGCAAGAAACCAAATTTTTAAAACAATTTCAATTCATATATGGATAACTACTCATATGTGACTGGTAGGTATCTTATTGAACATCATGTCTCAAAGGAGAGAGCAGGATGAATCCTGAGACAATGTATCCTATATGATCTAGTAAAAGATAATGAGATGTAATGAAGACTAAGAAAGCCCCAGGTTAGGTGAGAACAACAGTCATAGAATGTTACTTCACTGGCTCAAGGGAGAAGAGTGGCTTAAGGGGAGGAAAGTGACCACTTGTGTAAAGTGTTGTTATACCATACACTAAGCAGTGATAGTATCTCCTGTTAACTTTAGCAAGAACAATCTTGTTACAAAGTGTATAGAAACAACTTTGTGTGTATGCTAGGCACTAAGAAATCTTCTGTTCCTAGGGCAACAGCATTCAACAAATCATGCTACAAAATCCCAAATGCAGATGCCTGAAGAAGGATGCTTAAAAGAAATCCCACATTAGCTCAGAATTGAGAAATAAATGGTTATTTATTTAGGGGTAGACTCACAAATCAGAATCCTCTGCTTGAACAGAGATCAGAAACCGAATCCTGCAGCTGGAAAAGAGGCCAGACACATGCTCTAGCTAGTTAACTTGGTGATTAAGACTAATAATTGAGAGGTAAATGATTGGATAGCAAATAAAGAATCGAAAACTTCCCCTCTTTGAGAGGTGCGAAGAGCAACATGAAAGAATCAAGGAATTTAGAAAAGAATTTTTTAAGAAGAATAATTGTTTTTACTTTTGTTTATATATCTGTATGAATCTATGTCATGTGTGTGGGTACCTCCAGAGGCCATAAGGGATGCCTCAAATCTCCTGGAGCTCAATATAAAGGTTGTTGTGAGGTGCATGACTTGGGTACTGGAACATGAACTCTGGTCCTCTGGAAAAGCAGCAAGTGCACTTAACTGCTGGACCACCTCTCTAGCCCCAAGCGAAACATCTTCATAAAGTGTGATGACAGACTGATGGCATCCAACAACAGAGAAACTTTTATCTCTGCAATGATTTTAGCAGTGTGCACGTACTTATGGCAAACCAAAGTGTGATCAGTGTATAGAGAGAGCATCACAAACTGTCTCCTTAGCTTTTTTGGCTACATAAATAAGAACATGGATACTATCGCTTAGTACAGAATGAATGGGGACCCTCCTCTTAGTAACACAAACCCTGCTGCTCCACTATTTAGAAAGCACATCATGACCTGAGGCAGAGTGCTTAATGAAAGGCATACATAAAGGAACTTTGTCAATGGTTCAAGGCCTCCAAGTCATCCAGCTTTCCTAGGTTCTGGCTTGCCATGGCCTTGACAGCATCAGTCGGGCTTGCTGCCTTGCTTGGTGTCTTTGCTCGGCTCAGTTTCTGGTGAGCATGTGCTTGAGTCACCAGTCTCATCAAGTTGCATTACCTCAGTCTTCACTATCCTTTTTCCAGAATGATGCCCTTTCTAGAATGACCACCTTCCTTTCAGTTTTTATTTAATATTTTGCTATGGGATAATGTTCTTGTATACTCTAAATATTTGTCACTCTTATTGGTTTAATAAAAAGTTGATCGACCTGTATCCAGGCAGGAAGTATAGGTGGAGCAACCAGACTAGGAGAATTCTTGGAAGAGGAAAGGTAGAGACACAGTCACCAGCCAGATACAGAGGAAACAAGATAAGAATACCTCACTTAGAAAAGGTACCAAGTCACATGGCTAAGTATAGATAAGAATTATATATTTATTTAAATTGTATGAGGTAGTTAGTAATGAGACTGAGTTAATCGGCCAAACTATTTATAATTAATATAAGCCTCTGTGTGTTTCTTTGGGTCTGAATGACTACAAGTTCAAGTGGGACAGAAACTTCCATCTACAATATTCAGAATCAAATATTTTTTCCCATTAAGGTGAAGTTCTTTTGAATTTCTTCACATATGTATGAATGGTTTTGCTTGGTCTTCCACTGAGACCATATTTCTCCTGCTATAAGTACACACTTCAAGCTTGGCATGGGAAGACTGTCTGTAAGATCAGGATGATAGGGGCTGAGGCAGGAGGTTTGTCATGAGTTCTGGACAAGCCTGAGGTACATAATGAAGACAATAGAATGAAATCTGGTTTCAAAACACAAATGCATAGACTTAGAAAGGATCTGATGACTGTGAGAGACTTTTATTATTGTCCTAAAATATTTTTATTTTGCTTCTGTGTTTCAAGACAAATAAAATACAACTCAGTGTCAAGCAGAGTTCTATTCTCAGCACTTTGGGGTGTTATTGATTTATGTGCTTTAGCTATATTGCCAACCACTTTTTTCTCTGTTCTAGATAAATATATTTTACTCTCCTTCAAGTTCTGATTTACCTTGAATTTCTGCAGCTTCCAATTTTATAATTTTAAGTTAGTTAAATTTTTATCTACTCTGAATATATGATATATCCTAACTGCTTAGCTGGTGTGGTAAAGCACACCTGTAATTCCTGAACATAGGAGACAGAAGCAGGACAATCAGGAGTTCTATGTCAATCTCAGCCCCATGGAAAGTTCAAAGTCAATCTTGGCTGCATAAGACCCATTCTCAATATATAATATAAGTTTAAAACAAATGAATATGAAATCTGACTACGTAGTGCTAATTACTTTAATTCTTCTCATGCCTCTTACTATTCTTTATGTTCCTGAAGCTTTGATCAAATAATAAAGAGTAAAATATAATCCATCTTATCCAAACTCGCCTGTCTTATAATCAATATTTTATACTTCTAATCTTTTCCTCTTTTGTGTTAAACTCTGAGTCTTCTTTCATGTAAATCACTATGTATACCTTGCTCTTAACCCATTCATTAAGTTCATAATTTTAATTTTTGGGAGAGATTATTAGAAATTTTGTTTCAGGGGATTAGAGAGGCAATTCAGTTGGTAAAATGTTTAATGTATAAGCAGGAGGACCCGATAATGGTCTCCATAACCTACACCAGCATGGAGCTTGGGCACAGGGTAGAGACTGAAAGATCCCTGGATCTCAGCAGTTGGCTTACCATGTGGGTCAGGTTCAGGCAAATGAGAGACTCTATCTCAAAGGAGATGGTTGGTGTTCCTGAGAATGATGTTCTCTGATGTCCACATGCACATGAATTTTAAAAAATTACCTTTTAATATTTCTAAACTTGCTTGCTAATCCTTAAAATTTTAATTTTATACATCATTGTGGTGTGTGTGTGTGTGTGTGTGTGTGTTCAGTATATCATGGCACATGTGTGTAGTGATCAGAGGTTGCCTTCTAGGAATCACTTCTTTTCCTCTCCTGTGGTTTCCAGAAATCAAGCTCAGGCTGGCAGGCTCATGTAGGAAGATCTTTTACCAGGTGCACCATCTCGCTGACCTGCTCATCTTTAATTACTCTGGTTTTTGTTTTTGTTTGTTTGGCCTTTTGCTTCACATATCTCTTCTAATGTTTTAAATATCTGATACCAATATAGGCTCTGTGGTGGTTTCCTTCATATCTTAAAATATTCATTTTGAGTTCCTCCTTGGCTATTGTAAACTTTATTAGAGTCCATTCTTCAGAAATGATGATTTTGCTTCCCCTGAGCCTCTCTGGGCATTACCTACTCAGATCTGCTTTAATTACATATCTTGGCTTGGGATTTACTAGACTATGCAGATATTGAAAAATTGAAGCATCAATACATAAAAGGGCACAGATGTTGTTAATTCTAAGTAGATGGAATGAGGGCGGTATTTCTTTTGTTGTTCTGTTTGGAGTTTGTACATGAGGTCAGCAAGTACAGATTTCCAGGTCAATTAGTGCCACATCTGGCTTTTGTATGCTCTATGAATTTTAAAAAATCATTTCTTGAAACTGGATCTCATTATGCAGTTTTGAATAGCCTGTTACTTTTTATGTAGTGCATACTGACTGTCTTATTTAGGTATCTATTGCTGTGATGAGACACCATGACCAAAAGCAGCCTGGGTAGGAAAGGGTTTATTTCATCTTACAACCTTAACCATCCTCCAGGAAGTCAAGATAGGAATTCAAGACAGGAACCTGGCACAGGAGCAAAAAATGGTTTTTACAGGCTTGTTCTCCATGACCTGCTCAGCCTATTTCTTTATCGAATCCACAACAATCTTCCCAGGGGTGTCACCACTCTCTTTCATGTCAATCACTGATTAGACAATATTTCACAAACTTACCTACAGCCAATTTAATGGAATCATTTTCCTAATTGCTGTTCCTTTATGCCAAATAATTCTAGTTGTGTCAGTTGACACAAAACTAACAATCATAGTGGCCTTGAACTCATGACAATTTTCCTGCCTTAGTTTCCTGAGTCCCAAAATTAAAGGAATATGCCAATAGTCCCATCTTCATGAATTAAAAGAAAACTTTAAAATGCTTGGGATATGGCTGGGGGAGTAAATTGCCTCATGCAATCATGAGAATCTGAGTACAAATCTTCATCTCTCAGTCAAAAAGTCAAGGCGGAGGAGGGGGTGCACAGGGCTGTAACCTTACAGCTGTGGAAGTGGAAATAGAAGAGCTGCCTGAGCTCACCATCCAGCCAGTTTATACAATCAGTGTATTCAAGTTAAGTAAGAAGAAGACACTTAACTTCTACCTTTGGCCTCCACATACAGACATGAACATGCACCCCACATATGCAAGTGCTGGCCGGATCTCCTCAAAATATTCAAGGGTAGACACATTCTTACTAGATTAAATGTTACCCTGGGTATTTTACCATTATTTGCTTTCACAGGACCCCCTGAGAATAAAAGTCGCCCCATGTCAGCTGGAAGCAATCTTAGATGATGACGCCCCCTCTCCCAACAAAGTTTACCCTCAGGTTTAGAGACACTAATTGTTGGCTGGTTTAGGGTTGAAGGGTTAAGGGAGGTATTATATGGACTCAGGGGTATAAACTATATATATATATATATATATATATATATATATATATATATATATATATATCCTAAAACAGGAGGGATTAACTGGTCTAAAGGAATAATTGATATTTGTGAGTTATTGTTTTTTGAAAACTGTATTGGTGCTGACTCTTGTATATTGATATATTGAACATTGTATGAGAGTATGATCCTATCTCTGTTTAAAACAATTGTTATATTGAAATATATACCATATTGCAATGTACATTTCTACCTCTGATATTATTTATGTAATGACATTGTTTACCATATTGCAATGTACATCTCTACCTCTGATATTATTTATGTAATGACATTGTTTACCATATTGCAATGTACATTTCTACCTCTGATATTATTTATGTAATGACCCTTTTGGAAATTATTGTCTTCATTTATTGCACAGTTGTCTATTCTATTAGTTTAAAGTTAGATAAGTGTTGAGAATTATATGTTTGTCATATTTATATTTAGGATAATCAGGTTTTTTAGACACATAGAGATTATATTTAGTATAGATAGTATAATCTTCGACCTCTTCAAAGAGCTGTAAAACATGGTCTTTAATCTAACCTAGAGTTTTGTACTTATGAGACACAATCACTCCTGACAACAATGCTCTACTCCCGAGAAAACGTTGAGCACCAAAGGCACTCCACTGGGAGTTTGTCTTCTTCTTGGCAGAACTGGCCTTTGGACAAAGAAAAGCCCATACCTCCACTACTGACTAAGATACAAAATATCCATAAGTGGATAAAACAAAATTGTCTTATCTTGCCAAGACAGGATAGGATAGTCCTACTAAAAGTTCCTTGCCATTGAAAAATGGTATGTCAGGTTGTGTTAGGCCTTAGCCAAAGTTGGTTGCCTCAACATTGCTAACGAGACTTTGTGTGGTTGCCCAGGTAGTCAGTTGTCTCTGTCATCTGTTGCACATTTTGGAAGTTCCTCGTTTGTGCTTCCTGGTTGCTTTAGTAATATTACTTCCCTTTTCAGATCTTTGATGGGGTTAAAGATTAGATAATTGTAGCTACCCTCTACATTATTTAGACTTCCTAAAGTAAAATGTTTAGTAAAATTTCTGTTATATGTTCCTCGCCTAATATTGTTTGCTTCTTGTAATTTTATATGACCTGTTCCCATTGTATATAGCTGTATTTGGTTTTTGTATCTGTCTTATTTAGACAAAAGGGGGAGATGTTGGGGCGGCTGACCACTCCCTTGTATGAGGGGCGTGGCCGCCCCAGGGGCGGAGGATACCTTTAAAAGAACTGGGTTTGGGGTAGGCCAGCCCTCTTCTTTTTCCTCTTGGTTCGAGGCTCTTCCCTGGAACCTTGGCCCTGTAAGTTTATTCCATTTTCTCCCTTTATTAAAACTGATTTATTCTAAAAGGACTATTTTTGGTTATTCCCAAATTCCTCTGCTGCTACAGTGCAAAAACATACATACACATGCCCTACACATGAAACAATATTAAAAATATTTTCCCAATCTCATGAACTCAAAGAAACAGAGATTACATAAGAGGAACTATATATAGTCCACCAAACTGGGGAATTTAGTGTCTTATTCCTCACAGAAGATTGTTATCAACTCCTCTATCTTTCTACCATTTGTATTAGTTCCTCTTTGTTGCAATAATAAAATATCAAGAGCAAAAGTAACATAAGGAAGAAAGAGTTTATTTTAGCTAACAGTTACAGAAAGGCAGCATGCATAATGATGGAAAAGTAGCATGGTCTAGTGACAGAAACAGAAAACTGGCTGACTACATTTCACCTGTACACAGGAAGCGGAGAGTGAGAGCAGGAAGTAGGGCAAGGTTAGAACCCTTAAAACCCATGAGCAGTGACCCTCTTCTTACAGGAAGATACCACCTCCTCAAGTTCCATAAACTCCCGAAACAGCACCACCAACTAGAGAACAAGTGTTTAAACACATGAGTCCACAGGGGACATTCTTCCATACAAACCACCACACCCTTAGACAAGCAAGTATAAACAGAGACTGCTCATTCATTTCCTGACTGGCCAGACAGGACAATCACACAGAAACTATATTAATTACAATACTGTTTGGCAAATAGCTTAGGTGTATTCCTAGCTAGCTCTTACATCTTAAATTAACCCATTTCTACTGATCCCTGTATCACCACGAGGCTGTGGCCAACTGGTAAGATTCTAGAATCTTTCTCCTTCAAGAGCAACATGGCATCTGCCTGACTCTGCATTCTTTCTTCCTGTATTCAGTTTAGTTTTCCCACCTAGCTCTATTCTCCCCGAACATAGGCCAAAGCAGTTTCTTTATAAACCAATGGTAATAAAACATATTCATAGTATACAAAGGAGAATCCCACATAAGTCAAGTAATTCTTGTTAAGTTTCTCCTCAAATCTTTTACCCATTTTTTGTCAAGTATTTTTACATCCATGTTCATGAGTGAGATTGGTCTGTAATTCTCTTTCTTGGTTGAGTATTTGTGTGGTTTGATATTAGGGTAAATATAGCTTTATAAAAAGAGTTTGGCAATATTCCTTCTGTTTCTATTATTTGGAACACTTTGAGGAGTTAGGTATTAGTTCTTCTGGAAGTTCTGGTAGACTATCCATTACTCATGGGAATGCAAACTTGTACAACCACTTTGGAAGTCAGTATGACAGTTTCTCAGAAAACTGGGAATGAAGCTACCTCAGGATCCAGAAATACCACTCATGGCACATACCCAAAAGATGCTCAATCATGCTACATAGGCATTTGTTCAACTATGTTCATAGTAGCATTATTTGTAATAGCCAGAACCTGGAAACAACCTAGATGCCCCTCAACTGAAGAATAAAGAAAATGTGACACATTTAGACATTAGAGTACTACTCAGTGGTTAAAAACATGACATCTTGAATTTTGCATGCAAATAGATGGAATTAGAAAACACTACCCTGAGTGAGGTAACCCAGACCAAAAGATGAATATGGTATGTATTCACTAATAAGTAGATATTAGCTATAAACAAAGAATATTGAGCCTATAGTTCATGATCCTAGGAAAGCTAAGTAACAAGGTGAACCCTAAGAAAAACATATGTATATCCACCTAGAAAGTGGAAAGAGATAAGATCGCCTGACAAAATTGGGAGCATGGGGGTGGGGGGAAAAGAAAGGGTGGAAGGAGAAGAGGAAAGGAGAAAGGGAGGGGCAAGAAGAACTTGAGGGAATGGGATAGTCGAGATGGAGGAAGGACAGAGATGAGAGCAAGGGAAAAGATATCTTGATTGAGGGAGTCATTATAGGGTTAGCAAGAAACCTGGCTCTACAGAAATTCCCAGGGATTCACAGGGATGACCCCAGCTAAGACTCTAAGCAATAGAAGAGAGGGGACCTGATTTTGACTTGGCTGTAGTCATACTGATGAGTATCTTAAATATCACCATAGAACCTTTATCCAGCAACTGATGGAAATAGGCAGAAACCCACATCATAGTACTGAACTGAGCTCCCAAAGTCCAGTTGAAGAGTGGGAGGAGTGACTGTATGAGCAAAGAGGTCAAGACCATGATAAATACATCCACTGAAACAGTCTACCTGAGTTAATGGAAGCTTACCAACTCCAGCCAGACTGGGAAGAAACAAGCATAGGATCAAACCAGTCCCTCTGAATGTGTTGACAGTTGCACAGCCGGGGCAGACTGAGGGGTCACTGACAGTGGCACCAAGATTTATCCCTACTGCATGTACTGGCTTTTTGGGAACCTATTGTCTTTGGATGGATATCTTGCTCAGCCTAGTTATAATAGGGAGGGCCTTGGACCTTCCCCAAAGCAAAGTGCCTTAGCTTCTCTGAGGATTGGATAGGGATGGGGTGGGAGGGTATGTGAACAGGGAATGGGAGGAGGAGAGGGAGTAGGAACTTGGATTGGTATGTATAATGAAAAGAGATGGTATTTTTATTTCTAAAAAATGAAAAAGAGTTATAAAATAAGATTTTAAATAAACACCAATTTGTTGATTTTTTTCTTCCTTTTGTAGTTGTCCTTTCTGTATCCTATCCTTGGTTTGTTGTGTAATCCAATGTTAGAAATCTTTTCTTCAAAGGGTCTCATGGTTTTAATTTCACTTTTGGTTCAGTGTCAATTTATGCTTAGCTTTTATGTGACTATGGAGACCTGTAGTATTTTAAAGTGTTTTCAGTGGGGTGTGTGTAAGAAATTTTAGCTGTTCCTTCACATTTGAACTTGAATATGCTATAAACGATAAAATCTATGGAAAATGTATATAATGGAGGAGGGCAGTAGTAAAGGGATATTTATTAGAACAGAATATAATAACCCAACTGCATAAAAATACTACTAGGAAAAGTATCTGTCTTGTAGTCTGTTACAGGGTGCTTTTTTAACATTTAAAGTATAGTATTTTATACTTAGACTATACCGTCTTTCAAAGTTGGATGAAAAAAATCATCAGTTAGATTTTCTAGCAAGTTTTTTGTTTGAATCAGATATGTATTTTAAGTATAATTGTTAATTAAAAGTTTGGGAGGCCATTGTTTTGGATTAAACTCAGCAGATGGCTCTAAAGAGTAAAGCACCATTTTCCTAGCACCCAGTGTCACTGAGCGGAAACTAAGCTATGTCTATATGGTCTACTAGCCAGTCAGGGTTTCAGGTCAGAACTAAGTTCTTCAAGAAAATCAGCTTCAACTAGCATGGCGATAATATTCTCTCTGCTCTAATAAAACATAATGTTGACCAATCAGTTATGATCTATTTTTTGTCTATTTAAAATGATCAATCTACTTTTTGTGATGAAGAATAATTTTTCCTGCCTTTTGTCTGTTCACACAGCCACACCTCTCCATTTAACTCCTTCAAATACTTCTAATTTAGAGAATGGAGATTTCCCTGGGTCTAGAGTTGAATGTGAACCCAACTGATTGTAAACTGCTTACATTGCTGTCATGCTATTCATCAGAGAAATGTATACAATGACATAGAAGCACAGAATAAGTTAGCGTCAGCAAATATGATATAGAAAGTTTATTACATACAATAATAATATTGTATGCAGAAATTTGTTTAGTTTGGTAAATATATAAATATTATATCATAAGCTACTATGAATTAAAAAGGAGTCAAATTGGTTTAGTATCCAAGAAGATTTGTTGTCATTTTGATCTGTATTTATTTCAAAGAATGGGAGCAGATGAGCTATAGAAACACTGAAGGCTGACACCTAATTTTCTGAAAACGGTTGCAAATGGACATTTCTGATGAAATCTGTTATGCAATGGGCAAGTGTTATGGTTACAGGGCAGCATTGTCTACTGGGACAGAGAAAATATGCGTGGACAGGGTAACAAAATAACACTAAGTATAACAAAGTCTAGAATTAGTTTCTATGGGCATGCTGTGAATACCAGGTCATCATTTTCAGATTCTGGTCTGCATGAATGCAGCAGGTTATGAGCAGCAGCAACATGTAAGGTGAGAATGAATATCTCATTGCCAAGATTCTTCAGAGGCAGTTAAGCTTTAAAAGACATGATAAATTTGCCAAAATTGCCAAAAGAAAGCACATGCTTGAAAAAAACTGATCAACACGAATTTTTGGGGAAACTCTTGAAATTCAAGTTAGGGAAGATTCAGTTCATGTTACAGAAAATGGGGAGGAAAGAAGAAAAAAACAAACAAAAAAAGAAAAGCTGCCATGGGCATTTCATTGACTTACTTTTACATATAAATTTTTTTTAAAATGTGGTCAATTTCTAGGTAATATGTGGTGTGAGTTTTGAATTTTGGGTATTGAAAAAATCGTTTATGAACTACTTAGCTGAGGACAGTAAATTTTTTCTTACACACAGAAAACAGTTCAAGAGGACAAAGTCACAGAAATTACTGAAACAGCAGGATAAAATTCAGACTATTCTTTCTCTTTTATTTAGCAAAACTATATATTAATATGAATGGATGCAAGATCTTACAATGATTCCTTGAATTTAAATAATGTCTTTCTTGTAAAAATTCAAAATAATTTCCTTTACGTTTTTATTCAGTCTAGAAAAAAACATTCTGTGATAATGGAAAATACAATTAAAGACAAATGCATGTTTCTGTCCGTTTTTATGAATCAGAGAATTGAAACGCAATTGGAATCTAAATTAAAAAAAAACAGACGAAGAGTTTTTTAAGTCAGGACCACACCACTTTCCATGGGTGTTATGATCCAGGTGTACCATTCAGAAGTCCTCTAGTGTAGTCGGACTTTCCTTTGGGCTCCCAGCTTACAAGTAAGACATAGAGACTTATTATTAATTATAAAATCCTGGCCTTAACTTGAACTTTTTATCAACTAGCCCTTATAACTTAACCTGTTTTTATTAACCTACTGTAGAAGGAAGCGGCGGGGCTGCGTCCCACCACCCGGCCGCTGGCTAGCTTTACACCCGAAATAATTACATGGAAACTGTATTCTTTTAAACACTGCCTGGCCCATTATCTGTAGCCTCTTATTGGTTAATTCTCACATCTTCCTTTAACCCATATTTAGTAATCCGTGTAGCACCACGAGGTGTGGCTTACCAGGAGAGATCTTAACCTGCGTCCATCTCAGAGAGGAGAATCATGGTGACTGCCTGAAGCGTCTCCCCTCTCTTTCCCAGAATTCTGTTCTGTCTACTCCACCTACCTAATTTTCTGTCTCTTAAAGGGCCAAGGCAGTTTTCTTTATTAATTAACCAATGAAAGTAACATAGACAGATAACTCTCCTCCATCAACCTACATTCTGCCACATGGTTCCGTTACCTCTCCTCTACCTGATGTCTGATTTCTTCAATATCTCTCTGGCATGCCTCATGTACCTAGATACATCCCCAGTTCCTCTTTCTACCCAGAAATCCTGCCTATTCTCTCCTATCTAGCTACTGTTCATTAAACTCTTTATTAAACCAATCACAATGACACATTATCACACAGTGTAGACACATATTCCACAACACTCTAATCTCCCATCTCATTTCAGCGAGTAACTTTGACCTCTGGCAGAACAAGCAGATGCATGGTTTCCCCAAACCAGATTCTATCTTACCTGTGTACTTCCATTCATCAGGGATGCTCTATATTTGAAAAAGCTGCTTAAACTCTTTCATCAAGTATCATCCATTTAAAATTCATTTTTTTAAGTAACCTCAACTTCCATTGTTTGAACAGACAGAAAGATTGTATGTAGTTGTTAGTTTTAGTTAAGCCATAGTCATGACTGTGGTAAAGCACCTTTAACACAAAAGACATGACCAGAATCAAGTGTGGGGGCATATGCCATGATGCCAGGACTCAGAAGGTGGTGGCAGAAGGTTAAGTTCAAGATCACCCTTAACTATATAGTAAATTCAGGGTTTTCCTGTGCTACATGAGACTGTTAAAAGAAAGACTCAGATGGAGAGAAAGAGAAAGAAATGAAAGAGAGAGGGGGAGAAAGTAGAAAAGAAAATAAGGAAGGAAAGAAGGAAGGAAGAAAGGAAGAAGGGAATAAAGGAAAGAAAGAGGAAGGAAAAATGGAAAGTGGGAGAGATAAAGGCTAAAGGAAGAGAAGGGAGGTATGGGAAAATGAAGAAAGAATGGAAGAGATAAAGGAGGGAGGGAGAGAGGAAAGGAAGAAGGAAAGAAGAGACAAGAGGAGAAGGAGAACGTAGAAAAAGATGGGGAGAAAAGGAGGAAGGGAAAATTAAGTAAATATTTTTCCATTTTTTGAGTAAAGGGACCCTGTATTCAATATCTTTGCTTACCTCAGTTATGGTCTGTCTATTTTTTTCTTTTCTCTTGTTATTCTCCACATGCATCATCAAATGGTCTCTGGATCGGGCGCAGGTCTATGTAAATCGAGGTTTGCAGTGATTGATGGCTAAAAGGAAAGAATGTGAGAGAATGACTGCTTTTCCATCCCTATTCTTTTATCTTTCTTTTACAACGTCTCCAACTCTTCCCTGAACTGTCCAATGAAAGATAGAATCTCCAGATGAGTGTGACTCTTTTGTTTTATTCTATCATGTGATTCAGAATATAGTACATGTTCAATAAATAATAAATAATTCATCAGCCTCGAAAGACTGTAGCAGAGATTTCTAAAATATCAGAAGTTAGAACCAACAGAGGGACTGATATCATTGGGAGTCCTCATTCACCCTAAGAACCAGTAACGGGATTGTTACACCCAACAGACACCTTGTCAACACAAATACAGCCTGTCAGCCATGTCTACATTGTCTACAGTTGCCAGGTCCTCTATTCTTTCTCCTTTTCCATCCTTTTTGCTAACTGGAATGGTCTGACAGTAAACAAAACTGTCTAAGGGGTCTTGAGATCATAAAATGCAGTGGCATTTTCTCATCTATGAATAATAATAATATAATTATAATAATTATTAATAAATAATAATAACAATTGGGTTTTAAAAGTATGTTTTAGAAGATAGCAGACACCCAATAGCATGGTGACTTCAATGCATGCCTTTTAAAATTTGTGTTCATCAGCTTTGATATAGAAGGCAGAGCTTTCAAACTGGGGGCTAACTGATTCTCTCCCTGTTCCTCTTCTGTGTTATAAAAATAAAATACGCATAGAACTCTTTCACCCATTTTGGTGAATGTTATCTAACAGCCAATAAATAAGTCATGTATACTTTGAGGCCTGTTAGGGATATAGAAGCCACTTTGTGTTTTACATAGCATTGCAAGGGCATGATCCAAGACAGGGCTTCCTTCTGAGGTGCACACATGATTGCACCCTTTGTTTTACCTTAAGCCTAAGGCAGCTCCAACTAAATGCCAAGCTCACTAAGTTACAAATTTAGCATCTCTCAGAGGTGCATGCTCGCATGGTGCATTAGGCCGCTGCACTGGCTGATTAGCAATGCTCTCTCGGAGTAGTGTATTGACTCTTGTGGGCACTTATCATTTATCATACTTATGTTCATTTTATTCTTATCCCAATAATGACAGCTTTCATGTAAAATGAAAGGGGAAAATAAGATTAATACATCCTTAGCACACCTTTAACACCACACACAAATGCTCTGGCTGATGAATCAAGTACATGTCTTCTCTGAATTTGGATTCTATTACCAATATTACTACTTATTTCATTCAAAAATTATGTGAAGAAAATCACATGTCACTTTTTCAGGAATGATCAAGAAATAAAAATGGCAATGGGGGAGGACATGGGGAGAGAGGCTGGATAAGCTTTTGTGTGTTCCGTGAAGTGATGCATCAGGAAATCACCCAGCCCTTGGCCTAGCCTGTGCTGAGCTCCAGCCTAGCCATTTGAGAGCATATTGGAGTAATGTCTTCAGACCAGGTGCAACACTCATTTTGAAAATGTTTCCATGTTGATAACCAAGAGCCTTTCTTGGCAAGTTTGCATGAAATCAAACAAGAACAACTTTCTTCTATACACAAGTATAGAAAATTAACCAGACAGGCAGGCTTCATGACACATGCCTCTAATAACCAAAGTCAGGAGGCTGAGGCAGGAAGATAGTGAGCTTGAGGTCAGCCTGGGCTAACTAGTAAGTTACAGACCAGTCTCTGCTATATATCTAAATCGTGTCTTAAAAATAGACTAAAACAAAAGAAAAAAGGGAGATGATATGCCATTATGCAATACCCTTTCCCAGGAAAATGAAATTTAGAAAGTCACCTTGGTGTCTCTATTTAAAGCTACAAAGGTCTTTTTGTATGTCTGGTCACTATAGTAACATGTTGTCTTCTATATGGTAACATACAAGCAGACGTGGTACTGGAGAAGGAAGTGAGAGTCCTACATCTTAGCTTATAGGTAACGAGAAGTAAACTGAGACACCTGGCATAGTTTGAACATAGGAAACCTCAAAGACTACCCCCACAGTGACATACTTCTAGCAACAAGGCTACACCTCCAAATAGCACCACTCCCTATGAACTTATGAGGGCCAATTACATACAAATTACCACAGAAGACGTTTTGTTCTTAACGTCCTTTCCCCTGCAATGAGAAGTCCTTTGTGTCTATAGATCAGATTGTGCAATAGTGTAGGCATA
Source organism: Arvicola amphibius (assembly GCF_903992535.2). NCBI lineage: Eukaryota > Metazoa > Chordata > Mammalia > Rodentia > Cricetidae > Arvicola > Arvicola amphibius. Next base: position 12,351,289 of record NC_052048.2, read on the forward strand.
ACGACCGTGACACGGTGGCTGGCTTTCCTTTCTCCATTGAAGAGTCTGGATCAGAGTGACTAGTCCTGTTCTCTGGGCTGAGGAACCTGGCTCTAAGGCTTGGGCCTGAATTGTTTCCATTAAATTAAACACTTTAACTCCCCTCCACTATATACCTGCTTTCATCTTTAATGAAGCTGGTCTCATCCATGGAGAATACAACACTGTGATCTTTCAAGAGGTCAAGGGGATGTTTGTCAACTCTTGGCAGATCCCCTGGACTGCTGTGGTAACCTAGAGATAATATAGGTGAGCACCTGCAGGTCATCATCAAGCTAGAGGGTGGCAAGATTAATGGTGGTGGGTTTTTCATTCTGGACTTGAGGGTGGTCTAGGAATAAGGCCTGGTATTGGGTCACATAGGCATTAGACAGTCAGAATTCTGGTGTTCCTCAGAAGAGGGCCTCAAGTGTGTGAGGTACTATGAGTATATGATCCTGACACACAGTTAACTTGTCTGCTTCTTCCACAACAATGGCAGGAGCCACCACAGCTCTTATAGATGTGGGGTTCAGTCATTTAGACAGGTATAACACAGGGCATTTCCATGGACCCAGAGTTTGTGTTAAAACCCCTTTTGCAATGTATTTTTTTTTTCATGGACAAACATGAAAAGGTTTTAGAGAAGTCTGAAAGTGTTAGGGCTGGAGCTGATGTCAGAGATGGTTTTGAAGTCTGAAACACCTTTTGTTCAATCTCAGCTCAGATTAGAGGCTTGGCCCCTCCTTTGTGCTGGTATGTGGAGGCCTTGCTGTTTATGCAAACCCTGGTATTCAGAGCTGGTAATATAGAATTGCACCTAGGAACATGTCTCTTAGTCTTTGGAGTTGGGCCCAGAAGGATAGCAACAATCCTACTCAGGGAGGCTCCTATTGCCACTGCTTTCAACTGGTAGCAGAGATAGACAGCCTCTGATATGCAAAGTTGGGTTTTCTTAGGTGACACTCTGTAGCACAAGTCTGTAGGTCCTATAGTAATCTCTCAGTCTTTTTTAGTTTCAGAGGCAAGGAGGAGGTCATCTACAAATAGTAGGAGTATGGTCCTGGGAAAGCTGACAGAAGATCAGGAGGTCAGCAGTCAGTGTCTTGGGAAACTTGGTTAGAAACAGTTTTAAATCCTTGGGGTAACCTGATCTAGGTAAGGTGTCAGCTATAACCTCCCCCTGGTTCTGTCTGTTTAAAAGCAAAGATGGGCTGAAACATCTTTGCCAAGGGAAGACTGAAGAATGCATCTCCAGGTCCAAGAAAGTGTACACCTGCTTCCCCAGAGGAATTAGACAAATTAGTGTGCATTGTTTGGAACTGTGGCATGAATAGTATCAACCCTTTTAATTCACTTTCCCCATATCTTGGATGTGTCTATAACTATAACTGTGTCTCATCCTTAGAGGTTATAGTGGCTTTTAGTTTATGCAAAAGGGAGTAGGGAAGATCAGCCATGACCAAGAATGAGTGAGTTCCTGTCCCCTTTCCTAGAATGATGGAGAAGAAGATAGTCCAGGGGTAGTAGGCCATTATTTTTGTTGCTACTTGGACTGTAATCTGATGGAGGACTCTCATTGGTTAATAAAGGAACTGCCTTGGCTTTTTGATAGGGCAGGATTTAGATAGGTGGAGTAGACAGAACAGAATGCTGGGAAGAAGGGAAGTTAGGCAGACGCTATGGCTCTCCTCAGTGAGACGGATGCCATGGAGCCAGCCACCAGGTCAGACATACTGAATCTTTCCCGGTAAAACACCACCTCGTGGTACCACACACATTACTAAATATGGGTTAAAGCAAGATGTGAGAATTATCTAATAAGAGGCTGAAACTAATGGGCCAGGCTGTGTTTAAATGAATACATTTGTGTGCTGTTATTTCAGGGCATAAGTTAACCAGGCGGCCGGGAGCCAGGTGAAAAGCAGGCCTGCTCACCTCACCACTACAGTAATCTTTATTAATCAGTTGGTCAATGGGCTTCTTAAGGATCAAATAAGATTTTGACTATCCCCATCAGTCTTAGTTTTAATTATGAGAATATGGGGAAACATAAGCCACACCGTTCAACAAAGTCAAGCCCCTGGATTTTAGCTTATGCTTTATCTGGATAACGTTTTGAATTCAGAAGACAATTTGATACTACATAAATTTGTATGCTAAATTTTCTATTCATAGTCATGGGATAACTTTATGCTGGATAATGAATGGTTTGGGTAGAATGTCAGCCTACAAATTCTTATCCTTCTTGGCAGCTCACTGGTATTGTGGAAGAAATATCAGAGCAACAGATTTATCTCTTGGTCTGGCTGAAGCTGCAGGTGGACAAAATGAATAGAACACTTATCTAGCGCATGTTCACACAGACATATGCCCCTGTACATACCTGGGTGTGTTCACATACAGGTGCACCCATGCACACACAGGGCTGGAAACCACCCTTCTGTCCCAGTGCCATAGCCCAAGATATCTGGATGTTGTGCCAACATCTCTTTCTTCTGCTTGTCCTTCTCTTAGTTACTGCCTTCTATCTCACTAAGCAGATATAAGTCAATGTCTTCTGTGATTACATAAATTATAGGCATCTTTCTGGATTACTCTTCTGGTCCCAAGTAATTAGAGATGCATAAAATTTGTATACTCTTTTAGCCAATTCCTTACCTGGTTCACAAAAGGTACTTGTAAAAGAACATTTTTTCCCTTATCTCCTTTACAACCATAGAAAAGATGCAGAGGTTAAAATGAATCTTTGTTAAATATGGCGCTGCCATTTCACAGGTACCACCATTTTGACCGTACCAGTTGGTTTGAATAAGAACCTCTCAATGTTCAGGACTCAAGAAGCTTAAATGACTTGGGTATTCATCTGAAGGTTTGGTTGCTTCTGGGTGTGCAAAAATTTTCTTCTAATTCTCCTACAATACTAAACCACCTTAAAGGGGGGGGGGGTGGAAATGTTGAATTCTTTTTCTTTTGATTTGAAAACTTTATTGATTTTAAAAAGAAGTCACACTCAGAAATAAAATGAGGACATTTTTAACTTAACCTGCATACCCAGGTATAACTGCCATGTTCTTTCTAAAGCAAAGGCTAAATAATAAAACATTAATTTGCTCATGTAGCAACATCATATTATACCCCACAGATACAGTTATATATTTTATAGATCAATTTAAAAGAAAAAAGACTGTGGTTTACATATTTTTGAGATTAAAGAAAATTGCATTGAAAAAAATGGGATATTTGTTTTATTTTTCTTTCTTTCTTTTCCTAAGGAGGCACAATCAAATGATATGTAGTGATGAGCCTGCTTTTCCACCTGGCTCCTGGCCGCCCAGCTAGCTTTACACCCAAAATAACAACACAAAATTATATTCATTTAAACACTGCCTGGCCTATTAGTTTCAGCCTCTTATTTACATCTTGTCTAACCCATATCTAATAATCTGTGTAACACCACGAGTGGTGTCTTACTGCGAAAGATTCAGCATGTCTGACCTGGCGGCCGGCTCCATCACGTCTGGCCTAGAGAGGAGAGGCATGTCGACTGACTAACTTCCCTTTTTCCCAGCATTCTGTTCTGTCTACTCCACCCACCTATGTTCTAACCTATCAGGCCAAACAGTTTCTTTATTAATTAACCAATGAAATCGTCAGATAGATAGAAGACACACCTACATCAATGATAAAACTGTGGTGATGTGAAAGAAAATGGTCCCCACAGAAGTGGCACTATTAGGGGGTGAGGTCTTGTTGGAGTGGGTGTGGTCTTGCTGGAGGAAGGATGTCAGCCGGTGGACTTTGAGGTTTTTTTCTCACTCTTCACACAGTGTGGCAGTCAGTCAACTTCCTGCTGCCTTCTGGTCAAGATCTGTCTACACTCTGTTGTACTTCCCATTGTGGTGATAATGGGCTGAACCTCTGAAACTGTAAGCTGCCACCTCAATTAAATATTTTGTTTGTAAGAGTTAATGTGCTCATGGTGTCTCTTCACAGCAATAAAAACCCTAACTAAGACATTGTTTAAGCACCAGAGAATTATGAAAACTGATTTAAAAAATTGCTAGGTTCTCCTATGAAGTGATTTTTTGTGATAAGTTTTATTTTGCTTTGTGGTGGGGAAAAATTCCTCTATCTTGTCTCAATTGGAGCCATCTTTGGTTTAATCTGAAATTGACGTCCCTCATCTACTGCTTAAGTGTAAGGTCCAACGGAAAATTATCCAACTCTGTTCTTGAAACTTAAGGTTGAAATGCCCCAGGTAAATTCTTAAATACTTAAACAGAGGTTCTTAATTATCAGTTCTAATTTGGAAGAATAGTTAACTATTAACTAAGTCCTTTTTTCCCTCTGAATTCATTGTAAGTTTGTTTTGAGATATTCATTTTGGGATAATTTCTTTGGAAAAATGACCTTTGAAAAAATTTTCTAGAAGCACTCACCAAAAGAATTCAAAGGAATATATTTCTGCATAATGAAACAGCTTTTTACAATGGAGCAGCATATGAAATATGTACACACTGCTAATTATCACCATGCCAGTGTAAATACAGAGAAGCTGCCCACTTAAAATCATTATGCTTCCCAATTAACACAAATAATAAAAAAGTCTTAACCAAATTTTAAATAAAAGGTGTGTGAACATCCCGATTTACCCAGAACAAGTTTTATAAATTTATCATAGAGAATGCTATTTTAGCCTCCTAAGACATCTTGTTCAAAACATATTTTATTGCCATAACATCTACATTTATTATTGTTCATAATAAGCAAATTCAACTTTATCATGATGTGGCTTTTCTTTTCTGTAAATACATTACCACTGATTAGGAACTAATGCCATTTTTTCTGATCTAAAATGCAAGAGAAAATTTAGCAAATATTTCTGAAATTCCCAATGAAGAACAACCCAAATAACCAGCAATGACTTGTTGGACTGTACTAAAAAATTTCCTCAAAACATTTACTTTTATACCATAACAATGTGACAATAACCAGTTCTGAAAAAGTGTCATTTAGATTAGACAATCAGAGGAACACTTACTGTAATAATAACTGTAGGATTAGATTATGTGTAATATTCGTATACTTCTGTAGGCTAAAGAAAAACCAATTCAAGGACCTCAGTTGGGCTCTTAGTTTCAGTTCCCTTTTTAGTCTCTGTAGAAATATGATATTTGTGTAAACAAAAATATGAAACGCTTTTCTCAGTTTGTTTGCAAGGTTTTGTTTTTCCTCTGTGAAGACATAAATGTGCTTACTAACAAATCTTTTAATATATCAAGGTATTGAAGTTTCACTTTGGGTTCTTTCTAAACCTAAAAGAAATTACTGCTTGATTTACTTAATGTAGTTACAGAGTCTGCAGCCAGCAAAAGAGGATTTGCTCTGACAATCCCCACCGTGCTGACTGCCTCAGTGCACATGTGCCTGTCTCAGGTGAAGCCCACCATACTTTCCTCAAGAGCTGGCATCCTCGGCAGAGCAGTCATCTAATTTTACAGAGTCCCAGATACCTCCCCACCCCCAAGAGGCCCTGCTGCTGCCCAGAGTCTCACAGTTTTCCCAGAGGCTGTGCAATTCCAGAAAAACTTCCACAGCAAGGCATGTTACACATGTTGGGTAAGGTTTAGTGCTAGATAAGCTGCCTTAACAGCATTACCCTTAAAATATAATGGCTCACATGAAATACTTCTCTAAACAAGTGAAACTCTCTTTATCTCTCATTCAATAATGCAGTCAGATGGGAAGTGAAGGACACAGAGAACGGCTCCCTCTAGATTCCTTCTGCCTTAAAATGCTACTATCTTCTAGGGTAGTGATTCTCAATCTGTGGGTTATGATCCCCTCCACAAGGGTCACATAGCAAATATCCAGCATATCAGATATTTACATTACAATTTAACAGTATCAAAATTATAGTTATGAAATAGTGATGAAATAATTTTATGGTCGGGGGTCACCGCAACATGAAAAACTGTATTAAAGGCTGCAGCACTGGAAAGGTTGAGAACCTCTGGTCTAGGTGTCCCTCGCTGGCCATGAGAGACACTGGATTGCCAACTCCCCTGAGAAGGTGAAAGAAGTAGCCAGGCAACATCATCATTAAATAAATGATATAGATATTGAACATGTTATCCACCTACTGTTGAGGCTGAGAAAGGCATCCTTAGCTAGATAACAGTGGGCCACACTGAAACTGGAAGGTGTAGGTGGGAATATATTTCTATAAGACAGAAGGTAAATAGACAAGGGAAAGCTGCCAAACACTGTTGTGAGGAGGGAGGCTGCTTGTTCATTTCCTAGCCACCCAGACTCCTGAAATAATCACACAGAAACTGTATTAATGAAATAACTGCTTGGCTTACTAGCTTTAGCTTCTTATTGGCTAACTCTTACACATTATTTAACCTATTTCTATTAATCTGTGTATCACCACGTAGCTGTGGCTTACCAGCTAAAGTTTTGGCATCTGTCTCCAGCAGGGCCACATGACATCTCCCAGACTCTGCCCTTCTTTCTCCCAGCATTCAGTTTAGTTTTCCCTACATACCTCTATTCTTTTGCCCTATCAGGCCAAGACAGTTTTCTTTATTAATTAACCAATTGTATTCACAGCATACAAAGGGGAATCCCACATCAAAACACAACTTAGTTATCTATAAATGCTTCATAAAATCATGTGCCTGATAAATTTCCTGAATGTGTTGGACCCGATAAGAGAATTTGCATATGTACATCAACATTTTATCATAAAGGTGGATGGACTTTGCATATGTAGGGAAATATGTTGTGTGCACTAAAGATTGTCATAATTATATTAATCATTACCATAATATAATATATCACAGGTCTTAAGTGAGCTCTGGGGAAGATATGAGCCATTAGCATTCAGGACCTTTCCTGACTCATAGATAGGTAGAAAAGTTGATGTGGGATTCCCCTCTGTATGCTGTGAATAAATTTTATTGCCATTGGTTAATAAAGATACTGCTTTGGCTATGGCAGGACAGAATATAGCAAGGTGGGAAATCTAAGCAGAGATAGAGAGGGAAAGAAGGCAGATCCAGAAAGATACCAGGTAGCCACCCAAGAAACAAGAAGTAACAAACCATGAACCTTGTGGTAAAATATACAATAATGGAAATGGGTTAATTTAAGATGTAAGAGTTATGCCGGGCAGCGGTGGCGCACGCCTTTAATCCCAGCACTCGGGAGGCAGAGGCAGGCGGATCTCTGTGAGTTAGAGACCAGCCTGGTCTACAAGAGCTAGTTCCAGGGCAGGCTCCAAAGCCACAGAGAAACCCTGTCTCGAAAAACAAAACAAAACAAAAACAAAAAAAAAAAGAGTTATCTAGGAATACGCCTATGCCATTGGCCAAACAGTGTGTTGTACTTAATATAGTTTTGGTGTGATTATTCAGGTATGGGTGGCTGGAAAACAAAAGAGCAGTCTCCACTTACAAGAAGTAGCACCCACTATTTGTCTTTGCCTTATTCTACTATTGTTCTTTGATCCCCAAGCCCAAAGGACCCAACACAAATGCATTCATTCCTACCCCTAAGCCATTGAACAAAAACATGATTTGATCTTTAAGAAATTATATTTAGATACATACATCTGTGTTTAGATATTGAAAAAGGCATGCTTATTTGCATTCATTGTAGCATAAATGCGTCTGTGCTCACCTTTTGGTTAAACTTCAGTTGGATCAATCAACTGTGTTCTCTAATGGTGGAGACAGATGGAAACAGAATGAGCCTCTGAATCTTCCTCAAGGGCAATGTGGAGGATGCTGCACCCTTAACTCAAAACTGCTCAGTTATGCAACAGAGTTGGTCATTGTAGACATACTCTTATATTCTCACTAATTGAATTAATACTCTAAAAGCCAGCAGCTGACAATGACTTTGAACAGTTGGTATCACACCTGAGGCCCCTTTTAAAAACCCATTCTCATCAGAGTCAAACACTGTGAGGATCTATCAGGGAAGGAAATGAGTGCATTTTCTCTAAGATTACTCTAAGTAGGAGTTTCACTCCAACTAATTAAGATTCTATTCTATTTCAGAAGCTGATGTTAGAAGCAGACATTCTGTTTGGGAATTATTAATAAATGAATGCAGAAGGTTGCCGAACACTTGAAATGATACTTTTTGCCTGGTTGAAGCTCAATAAAAATGCTTGAAGAAAACAAATTAAGCACAAACCAGTGTTTTAAACTCAAGGACAATTGTCCAAGGTGAATGAATAAGGATTACACCGTTATATATAGGCAACATGTCAGAACTTCTTATAGAAGTGACACTTTCTAAGGTTAAAATCAACCTGATTTCTCCGTATTAGGCTTGTATGTTCAGATTTCTAGATGTGTGGGGAAAGAAAACAGCCTGGTTTCATTTTATTCTGAATATATCTGATACAATGTGAGTTACAATATAGTTTGAAAAGAAATATATTTAAATACACATTCTTTCTTTTGTGTGTGCAGGTATGAGTGTTGTGTGTGTGTGTGTTGTGTAAGAATGTAAGTGTAAGTGTTGGGGCATTTGTAAGCATACTGCATGCACCAAAGATGTTCCCACTTAGGCCAGAGGAATACATCAGTGTCTTCCTTGACCACTTTTTATCTTATCCCTTTTAGACAGTCTTTCACTGAACCTAAAGGTCAAGATTTGGCTAAACTAATTTACCAGTGAGGCTCCAATGCTTCTTGGTAATACCCACCCCCAACTCTGGGGTTACTAGTACATGCGATGAGCCTGAGATGAGAGAGAAAGAGAGAGAGAGAGAGAGAGAGAGAGAGAGAGAGAGAGAGAGAGAAAGAGAGAGAGAGATACTAGGAACCCAACTTACACAGCAATCAACTTATCCACTGGGCCATCTCCCATTCTTCAAATATCCACATTAAACTCACATATTAGATGTGATGATTCAAGCAACTGGATTCAAAAAGATCATCTGGCTTAAAACCGAAAATGCTAACACAAAGTAGAAGAGACTATTTTTGCCTGGTTGCTTTAATAAGCACTAAAAATTGTCTCAATTGTACTCCACATGTTTGTGCAATTTTAGTTGGTAGGATGCTTGGGTAGCATGCATGAGGCCCTGTGTTCAAATCCCTTTACTCATAAACTAAGAATGGTAGTACATTTCCAAACCTAACACTTGATAGGTAGAAGAAAGAAATCAGGAGTCAATGCCATCCTCAGTTACATAAAGAGTTTAAACCTAGCCTGCACTACATGAAACTCTTTCTAGGAAAGAAAGAGAGAGGGGGAGGGAGGAAGAAATAGATGGAGGGAAAGAGGGAAGGGGAGACATTTAAAAATGATGGATGAAGATAGAGACAGAGACCCACATTGGAGCACTGGACTGATCTCCCAAGGTCCAAATGAAGAGCAGAAGGAGGGAGAACATGAGCAAAGAAGTCAGGACCATGAGGGGTGTGCCCACCCATGGAGAGGGTGGGAATGATTTAATGGGAGCTCACCAAGGCCAGCTGGACTGGGACTGAATAAGCATGTGATCAAACCGGACTCTGATGTAGGTGTGTCTTCTATCTATCTGATGATTTCATTGATTAATTAATAAAGAAACTGCTTGGCCTGATAGGTTAGAACATACGTGGGTGGAGTAGACAGAACAGGATGCTGGGAGTGAGGCAGATGCCCCGGGCAATCGTCATGCCTCTCCTCTCTGGGTCAGACACCATGAAGCCAGCCACCAGGTCAGACATGCTGAATCTTTCCCGGTAAGACACCACTTCGTGGTGCTACACAGATTATTAGAAATGGGTTAATCAAGATATAAGAATTAGACAATAAGAGGTTGGAACTAATGGGCCAGGCAGTGTTTAAATGAATACAGTTTGTGTGTTGTTATTTCTGGGGCTAAGCTAGCTGTGTGGGAGCTGGGTGGGATGAAAAGCAGGCCTGCCCGCATCCCCTCACTACAGGACTCTCTGAATGTGGTTGACAATGAGGGCTGACTGAGAAGCCAAAGACAATGGCACTGGGTTTTGATTCTACTGCATGGATGGGCTTTGTGGGAGCCTAGTCTGTTTGGTTGCTCACCTTCCTAGACCTGGATGGAGGGGGGAGGGCCTTGGATTTCCCACAGGGCAGAGAACCCTGACTGCTCTTATGACTGGAGAGGGTGAGGGAGGAGCAAGGGGGAGTGAGAGGAAAATGGGAGGAGGGGAGGAGGTGGAAATTTTTAATAAATAAATAAATAAAAAGCAAAGCTTGACTAGGTGCTATATTTTTGATGAGTTCTTAACTAATAAAGGACTGCAGAGTCTGTGACCATAAGCTCTCTGAGGAAACAATCACTTTTAGCTATGGCAATCAGGTAATGCAAATTGGCCAGCAAGGTTTTTTATTCCCACCCTCATTCTACATACTGCCTTGTGCCTAGTGAGGACCCTGGTAGGTTATTTGGGTATCCCAGATCCTATGTGATGTCAGGGAACAGCTTAGATGCTATTATTCATCTGTGTAATTCTTGAGCTTCACATTTTCCTAGAGGCTGGGAATCCTCCCATTGACTGCACCTCAGCTGATACGGAAGTAGGGATGAAGTTGATGATCAATTAATTTTAGAAAACAATAGATTCAGTACTTCATTCTCTCTTCAGTTTGTTAGATCTTACCCACAGCACCCTATTTGCATGGAGTCATAGAGTTGTTAAGGTTTTATGATTTGATAACAATAGGTAAGGCAGTATTGTGTACAGACCTTGGAATCTTCTGGGTGTAAATAGCACCCCCAGTTGCTTGGAATATTGGAGATTCTGTTGGAAGTCTCAGCTTTCTCTGATGGCTCGGCAGGTTAGGCTACACAGTTCTAACAAGCCACCACTTGCCACCAAACATGGAGCCTTCAAGATGTACTTAACCTTGATGGAGGGAAACCTTGTATCTAATAAACAGGAATAAAAATTCCAAATTACCGCAAAGCACTGCAGCAGGCGAGCTAGAATTCCAGTCATATAAAACCTCTGTTTACAGTAAGGTGATGCTATGAATCACAATGACGCTCTGAGCACTCAACTTTCTACCTAGTCACATTCCATCTATTTATATTATATAATCTCATTTTCATACAAGCTTATTACACATATTAAAGCCATACTTTTCCTTGTACAGGCAAGATCCATTGATAAAACAATGACGTGAACTAACACCCTTCCTAAATAAAGTTGCGCCAGTACCACCGCATGTTAATGGACCTATTTCATTGTTAATGTGACTGACTGCTTATTGATTCTTGCAGGAACCCAGCAAGGGCTTCAGAGTACAATTTAGTTTGGAGAGCTCTGTGCCCAACATCCATGCTCAATTACAACTTTCAGAAGGGGCGATCAATAAAATTTAAATTGCTTATGGTAATCACAACTTCAAATCATTGGGATCAGCATAAGCAATCTGCTGACCCCAGCCAAGCTCCTAAATTGAAACCTGTAATGAGTGGTCATTTAGTTTGGGTCCATTCATATTATTTTGTAGGCAGGTGATGAACAATTAAAGATCAGCCTGCACCTTCCCCACACAACATTCCCATCTGTATTCCCAAAGTATTAATATGCAGTAACCCTCAGGTTCACGCTTTTCCACTTCTTTAATGGGTATTCTGTATGAATAAGCAATTATATTTTCTATTAAACAATTTCAGTGTAATTGAATTAGCAGTTATAATATTGCTAGGGCAAGCAAAAGCTTTCCTAGGGAAAAATTAAGTGATATTGGGTAGTGCAAATTAATTTATAGAACTGAAAAATGTAACCAATTAAATAGAATTGCCTCAGCCTCCCCCTCCTCCAAAATACAATTAAGCAGCACATTGTTTCAAAGACTATGTTTCAGAGCAATTTGTTTTCAGTCATAATCGCTGTTTTTCATTCATTATGAAAAGCTGTCTATTATAATGAAAATTTCATAGGCAGTTTTCCTTGACAAAGCACATTGCAAGTTTAAACAAAGATAGCCTGCAGATTACTTCCTTGATACAGAGTCACCTTAGAATTACATTTTAATAAATCATTGAAAATAAATCTTCTGCATTACAGTACGAAGACTTAGAGAAAGAAAAAGCAAATAGAGAGAAACAAATCAATGAAAATCTCCTGCTGCCAATATAATAATAGATGGACCCATGCTACTACCTAAGTGGATCACACTCACACACAGTCAAAGAGGAAATGTAAGACAAATACCATGGAAGTCAACTGCCACAACTGAGAACTGAGAAATAATCCCATCTTTACCATTCATCATTCCGCCTCCAAGTGTTTGGCTGAATTATAAACTAGGGTATTTATTTCACTTTTTCCCCAGTCTAATGAGATGGCCATCTTTGGAAAATTTCTAAGGTTTGAAGCACACTTTCAAATTTTTCCAAAACAAAATGTGAGTGTATATATACATATGTATACCATGTGAGCAGTGTAAAGCCACATGATATGTGTGTATATATATTTGAAAGCAGTTTACTTGAAGCCTTTCTAAATATCTCAAAAGTAGGCACTATAAGACATTAGTAGTCAATATGGCTCATGAAGCTGATGCAACATCTTTTATTAATGCCTAGATCTGGAGTGCAGAAGCTGTGAGTCTCTCTACAGGAGTTCCACACAAAGGATGGGTCAGATACCTCAGAGGGCAGAATAACTTCACGGTGTTCTTGAAGGAGGGAGAGGTCAGGTTAAAAGTGTGGGTACAGGGAGGAGGGCCAGAAGAAGCAGAAAGGGCCACCCTGCTTCTCTCCAGACCAGCAGGTGGGCATTGGAACTCAGGGAGAATGAGGAGAAAAATGAGGACTATCGGGAGTCAGAATCTGAAGGGGCAGAATCTTTAGTTCATTGTTTGAGAACAGAGAGAGGGTGAGGACTTGGAATAGCTAAGTTTTTCATTTGGAGAAAATGGAGAAGGCTGATAATACTATCTAAAAATTAGAGAACATAAATTGAAAAATATTGGAGGAGAGGTGGCATATGTACACATATATGTAAAGTGTGTTATGTGTGTGTTTCAATTAAGAATATTTCCAACACCCTGAATTAGTTTAATGCCATTTCCTCTACCTCTGGCAAGATGGTAGTGACTAAGAACCACTCAACAAAGAAAGGAAGGCTTATGTTTCTTACTTAAGTTTATGTTCACATATTCCAATAGTTTTAATTTAATATGCATAACTATGTCAATATTATGTGTAATAACATGCATGAGTAGCGTTCACCATCTGCATATAGTTCATACTAATCAAATGCAGCTTGGATTTGGGCCATTGTTAAAGGGTATAGAGTCTGTTCTTGTGAAGATTTTCAAAAATTTGAACCCAATCATATAGCTATCTTTGGTTAGACCTAAGATTTAAAGACATGTGTTGATGCTTTTAAAATGCAGGATCATGGTGGGTTTATTGTATCTTTTCTTCATATTTAGGAATCTCATGATGAACAGAGTAAGTAATGCTGTGTGGTTATAGCATAACCTTCCTTGCCCCCAGAAAATATGTGAAAAGTTTGAATTCCTTTAAAAAAAATACCAGATTTCTCCTGTTGAGTAAAAGTAGTGATAATAAATATTTTTAGGGATGATTTTAAAGAGCTTAATAAACTGTGATGTCATTGTAGAGCTTAGCATGAAATTAGAGTAGAAACAGGTCATTCTACATTCATCTATATATCTGAAACAATATGTACATAGAAGTCCATATGTTTAATTGTACATTATATCTAGATACATTGTCTATATCAGTTTTAGTTTTTAGTATTCAACAACTTCAATGAACACAGTTTGTCTTTTAATAATCAATGAATCTACATACACAAATACAAACATCAAATAAATTCATGTATATTCTGTTTTTCTACTTTGCTGTTAATATTTTAAGATGTTTTTCATTTTATTTTATGTGTGTGCACCTTTTGTCCGCATGTACATCTGTACATGTGTGTGCGGTGCTTGTGGAGGTTATATGCTGTGGTCAGTACTTGTGAAACAAGTCCTGGTAATAGGAACCCTGATAGTTTGCTTCCTGTGCAAGGTATAGTACAGCGCCACCTTCCTTCATGTTCCTCCTATTGGTAGATGTCTGACTTTCTTTTTTCATTCTCAAATTTCCTAAGTGCTTTCCTACCTGGCTGTCCAGAGTTACTGACTATGATTTGCACTAACGGCAGGTTTTCCAGCGGCTCAGATTTGATGTCCTAAACTTTCTTTAATATACCTTTACCCAAAGATCTTTACTGCTCACACGGAAAATCATGTCTATGATAATTTATCCTTGACCTCTTCCACTTCATTTTTAGAAGTTAGTCTTTCCAGTCAAAATTATAATAGGTGAGAGAGATAGGAGAGATAAAATCATTGCTGTTTAATAACATGACATACATCCTTATGAAGCTTCCAGAGTTTTGTCGATAAAAATGTATATTCCCAACAGTAAAATCTCATTCATTTAATTTGAGCACCATGCTGTGAAATATTTGCTTACACTGTGAAGATGTTGTTTTGCCAAGGTACCTTCTGATTGGTTTAATAAAGGGATGAACAGCCAATGGCTAAAGAGGAAGAGATTAGGAGAACTTTCAGGGACAGAAAGGACCTAGGAAGAAGAAAGGCAGAGATGCCAGGAGATGCAAAAAGAAAGGTAACAGCCACAAGCCACATGGCAGAATGTACATTAATATAAACATGTTAATTTAAACTATAAGAACTAGTTAGGAACAAGCCTAAGCTAAAAGTTGAGCATTCATGATTAATAATAAGTTTCTATGTTGTTATTTGTGAGATGGTAGCTGATGTAAAAGCTTGATATAAATAGCTCCCAATGTGGGCACATACCCATAGCTTACTGCTCATAGCATACAGAGGCATGACTCTTTTAAGAGGCCCTGTTATGCATCAGAGCACTTGGGAGAAAAACATATAAAGAAAAGTCTACTGCAGTTTAGACACAACAGCTACTCAGAGCTTAGGCAGTTAGGTGGACCCAAAGAGGGCAAAGTCAGATGCCAGTGCCATAAACTAGCTGCAGGCAGGGCCTAACAGATAAGGCTTGGCACGTATAGTCAGAGAAGACTACAGATATGAAAAAGTCATATGCAGGCCAGAAAAATTTCTAGCAGATACAGTATGGTTAAAAATATGCTCTGATGCTAAATAAACAAAAATATATAGAACATCACAAAAATAAAAATTTTAAATAAATAAAGTAAAAAAAAAAATAAATAAATAATCCAGATATGGATGGAAAATACACAAGGCATCTGGATTCCTTGTGGTGCTTTGTTGACTCTGAGGTTTTTGAATGCTGATGAGCAAGCACCAGCTACTGTGAGGCATGGATTATGGAAGGACCTGCTGGATTAAGCCAGCATATATACTTTAGAGATAGCTTCCGAATGGAAGTCAAGAAATATGTTGCAATGAGGGAGAGATTATGCCTTTGTTTCCATAGGAAACAAAAGCTATGATTCCTTCAAAGTTAATACAGATCAGATTTAACCAGGGGAGACTGCCTGAGAATCTTGACTACAGACATGATGAAGGAAGACCAAAAAGACTACAAAACAGGTAATGTGCAAGTTGATCCCTCTTCATGGAACAGCTCTGAGACTGAATGAGACATAAGTCTTGTTTGTTACAGAGTCCTCCTTATTGTTACATGACATCCTTTCATATGGATGGAGATTTATAATACAGTTTGGTCTTATAGTCCAAATGGATTTATTTAGTTGGCAGATGCCTTTTACCTACTCAAACTAAAAACAAAAAAAATCTTTTGCACACCACATATTCCATATTCATGCTAGTGCAGATATACGTTATCTTTAAAAATTTGTGTGCTTTCAAAAAAAGGACAAGATATCAATGAAAACAAGTTGCCCATGTGATCCAGCCTCTCAAAATGTCTGTTTCAGTTTCCTTAAAATTCTTAAAATTCTACATCCAGAAAAACTTCATAGCTACTAGCTGAGATGGTCCAGCCTCACAGATTACTCCAGACATAACTTTAGATAAGCTCTACAAATTCCCATTACACAGATACTAAACAAAAAACAATACAGCTTGCTCTTCCAGCACTTGATCATTATCCCATTTTTTCAGGGTCCCCTAAAGATGCCCTCACCCCCCCGACAACAGGAAGCAACCTAGAAAACATCACACCCACATTTCCAAGAGATGGGGTGGGAGACATTTGATCATTTGGTAGGTTATAAATGTTTATCATCATATAGGGGGTTTAGTTGCAAGTTACTAGTTTAGTCACTAGTTATGGTCAGGAAAAAAATAAATAAAGTAGGTTAAATTAAATCTCTTTCTTTTCTTTTTTTTTCAAGACAGGGTTTCTCTTTGTAACAGTCTGGGTTGTCCTAAAATTAGTTCCTGTAGACCAGGCTGACCTCAGACTCAGAGATCCATCTGCCTCTGCCTCCCAAGTGCTGGGATTAAAAGCATGTACCACTATCACCCAACAAGGGATCTCTTTCTCAAAAAGAGAGAAAGAGAGAGGGAGGGTATAGGAATGATAGGATAAAAGGGTAGATTATTGAATCTACTTTTAAACTAAAAAAAACTACTAGTCTTAAATATTTTACATTGGTATGGATTTTTGTATACTGATAAAAACTTAAAGATATTTTTGTTATACTGTATAAATATTTCTACTCTCATTTAAGGTATCATAGTTATGCAGCTCATTTAACAATGTAATATAAATTTCCAGCCCTTGAAAGTTAGTATTACAACCTATTTAAGATAATTAAGAAATACAGGTGAGCAGTTAATCTTCTAAGAATCAGATTTGTGTCCACATTAGTTATGTTTTTAAGGTCAAACACAGATACATTTTAGGTAGATAGGTGGTCTTCAAACACTTGAGAACTATAAAATATAACATTTAAGATATTTTAATAACATAAGGCTTTTTATGACAGTGAGACATATCATGACTGGTAGCACCAATCTACTTCCCAGAAGGTTACAGACATTGAAGAACCTCCACATGCAGTTTTCTTTAAATGTGGTAAAGCTAGACTCTGGACAAGGGACTGCCCTGGCCTAAACTGCTGACAGTATGCTGTCCCAATTGGACAAGCAGGACACAAAAGAAGGTAACTGCTTAACTTTGCCAAAACAAGATAGAAGAGTCCTTCTGAAGTCCTACTTCACAGAAAAGTCTGTCAGTATTCCAGGACCCTAGAATGAATATGGATACCCCAGTGTTGCAGAGGAAGCTTGGGGTGACTGTCCTGGAAGCCAGATGTCTCTGTAATCTGTTAGTTTTGGAAGTTATTTGTTCAGCACTTTCTGTTTACTCAGGTAATATATTCTTCTTGAGTCTTTGGTGAGGTTGAAGACTAGATAGTTATAGTTACAGGTTTCTTGTTACTAACTTCAGAAAAGAAGCTTACATAAGAGTTGTAAATTTTATAAGGCTGAAAAACATAAAAGCTTAAATTGTTTATCTAAAAAGATATTTTTAGGATGGTAATAAAGTTATGAGAAAAAGTGGTTTAGATATAAAGCTCTAGATTCATTGAGGTAGTAGAGATAATAGGGTATTTCCTCTAAAATTGCCAAATACAAATGGACTAGACATTCCAAATGTAATTTTTACCTGATAATTTTTCTTATTCTATATAGTTTTACTGTGTTAGAGTTAAACCCTTTCCATTTTATTTAGACTAAAGGGGGAGATCTTCAGAATATGTGTTTACACTGTGAAGATGTGCTTTGCCAAAGTGCCTTCTAATTTGTTTAACAAAGAGCTCAGTGTACAATAGCTAGAATAGATTAGGTTGAACTTTCAGGTACAGAGAGGACTCTAGGAAGAAGAAAGACAGAGATGCCAGGAGATGTAAAATAAGCAGGATGTGCAGGAAGAAAAGTAGCAGCCACAAATCATGTGGCAGATCAGAGATTAGTATAAATGTGTTAAGTTATAAGAGCTAGTTAGGAATAAACCTAAGCTATAGGCCAAGCTTTTATGACTAATAAGATTCCATGCCATTATCTGTGAGCTGGTAGCCAATGAGAAAACTTGATACACCACACAAATTAGTTTCTATTTAATATTACTTCTACCAACACACTGTTGTTAATAAAGTTGCAAACTAGGAGCACATTGTGTTCAGATTTAACAATCTGAATGTCTGTCCTAGCTAGCTGTGCCACTAGTAGTGTGATCAGGGTGCAAGCCATGAAATTGCTCTAGACTCATGGGTATTATCAGGGTCCTTTAGAGAAACAAAACAGATAGAATGAATACAGATTACAAAGGAGATTGCTATATTATGGTATAATAAACACTGGGTAGCTCAAGAATAATCATCTTCATGTCAAACAGGTTGAGAAACCAGTAGCTGCTTAACTTAAGGAACAAGGGAATACATGTCTCAGCAGTCACAGTCTGGCACTGAAGGCCTGGAGGATTCCTGGAGAGCTGCTGGTTGTCAGTCCATATTGAGGCTGAAGGAGCCTCCAGTATCAGTGAAGCTACTGAAACAAGACAGAGGCATTTTCCAGCAAGAAGCCAAGGAAGGCAAGGGGACAGCATTGTTTTTTCTCTGACCTCTGTATATCTGAATTTCTGAAGTTGTTGCCCACTCTTGGAAAAGGCCTTCTTCCCAGTTAAGCCTTCCTGGAAATGCCCTCACAGACCTGCTCAGAAGTGTCTCTTACTTTAGTTATTGAGTTGACTGACTGTCAAAATGAATCATCACATGATGTCATTCCATCTGGAAATCTATGGTTTCCAAGGGCTCTTTCAGCTCTAACTTTTCCTAACATTAAACATACTTCTTATTTGAAAGTTGCACTAGATAGATATTGAAATGTGACCCCTAAATCTCAAGTGTTGAATCCTAACTCATAACACATCTATATATGATCTTAGTTATTATAGATAAAATGTTCAGGCATGTCACCATTTCCTTATGTGGGTAAATTCAGTAGCACAAACATGTAAGGAAAATGCATGTGAACAAGGGAGAGATGAGGAACACCAGAGACTATATACAAACTACCAGAACAAGAAGAGGGTAGAACTGTCTCAACAGTTGGTCATCAATATAAACCAACCCAGCCAACATCTTCAGTCTTTCATCCTTCAGATATTTGAAGCAGAAATCAAATATATGTACCATATATTGTATATAATTCAATTATGTAAAAATGCTGAGCTCTCATTGCAAGTGAATGTATTTAAATAAGTAATAAATAATGTAATATGGTTAATATAATAGAAAGACACTACTGTCCAAGTTTGCTTTCTATTATTCTGATAAACACTATAAATAAAATCAACTTGGGGTGGAAAGGTTTTATTTTGGCTTAGAGTTTACAGTTCATTAGGAAGGGAAGTCAATGTGGGAACTGAAGGCAGAACCTTGAAGCAGAAACTGAAGCAGAAATCATGGAAGAATGTCATGCTGCTCACTGGCATTCTCCCTGTGGGTTGCTTGCTCTCCCTGATTTCTTATACTACCCAAGAACCACCTACCCAGGGATGGCACCACCTACCCAGGGATGGCACCACCCATAGTGGCCTATACACTCCCGTATCAATCATTAATCAAGAAAATGGTCCCATAAACTTGCTTATAGGCCAATTTGATAAAGTCACTTGTCCAAGTTTCCTTGAAATTCCTGCTTTCCAGATGACCCCAACTTTTGTCAAATTGACAAAAAACTAACCAGTTCAACCACTAAAATATCCAATGTGCTTACATTGTTTATAGACTACTGTTGGTGCTCAGAACAATGAATTGTCGAATTAAATTGCTAGATATTAAAATCTCAAATTATCAGAAGTACATTTTAAGGGAGAACTTTCTGTGGGTCACTTACTTATCTTTTGCTGTGATGAGACACCATTACTGAGGGAAATTATAGAACCACTTATTTTGGCTTATGATTCCAGACAGATAAGATTCTATCATGGTGGGAGGCATGGAGGCAGAAGGTATGTGTGGCAGCAGGAAGCTGAGGGATGTGCACATTCTACAGCACCTGAAACAGAAATGGTGAACAGAAGGTGAGGCAAGGCTACTATCTCTCAAAGACGGTCCCAGTGACATACTTCCTCCAGCAAGTGGGTATCCCCTAGAGCCCCCTCAAACAGTGCCACAAACTAGGGACCAAGTATTCAAACACGTGAGCCTACAGGTGACATTTCATGTTCAAACTACCATGAGCTCCTAAATGTAACAGATTTTCATATCAGAAAGGTACCTACATATATCCCCTTCCCTTTGAAGCCTAGGAGGGCACTGCTACCTCTAAACTGCCTCTTTTGTATCTTAGCAACTTCTTAAATGGGTTTACTGGGCACATAGAAGAAGTAGAATATATTTTCCTTGTCAGCATTCCAGAAGGCTTCCTTTCGGAGGCTAGAAGCCTCTGTAAAATTTTGATTTTCTCATGAGTTGGCTTTTCCCATTTGCTTTGCATTTATGTGTGTATCTTTTTTAATGAGTAGAGTTCTCTGAAGGAAAGGTTCAAACATGTTCATCAGATTTAAGACAGACTTTGTTGAGCATGGCGGTGAATGACTGTAATCCTGGCACTTGGATAGTGGAGGCAGGGGGATCTGGAGATTGGGGACAAACTTGCCTAGTGAGTAAATTAAAAAACAAACTAGAATATCTGAAATACTTTCTCAAAGAAAGGAGGGAGGGGGGGGAGGGAGGGAGAGAGAGAGAGAGAATTTTGGATACCCAGAATTCATTTAAAGTCATATGTTAACATAACCTTAGTGTGCCTACTCAGAGAAAGGAGGTGGAGACAGGTCAATACCCAGAAAATAGCAGACCAGGTACTCTGGCATATGCAGTAATAAACAAGAGACCCTTCCTCAAACAAGGTGGAAGAAGAGGAATGACACCCAAGTTTGTCCTCTGACCTCTGCATGCAGGAAAACGTGTGCCCACTTCACTCATCCTCCCCCACACGAACATGCAGATACATATATCACACCTCAGTGCATAATAAAAATTAAAGAGCCATAAAGCTTAAATGCACGTTGGAGTGTGGGCATGAATACGTTTGTTAAGACCTCTTAGGAATATCTTTAAATATTGGCTACTTCATGTAAATTTAACAAAGCGATTAAGATTATCAGCTCTAGAGTTTAATTGGAACCGATACAGACAATATCCATCTCTATAGTTCTATGGGGATCAGTGAAGTAAGTGCTTAACACAGCACTCAAGATACAGTGTCAAGTGTTAGTCAAGCCTCTCCACTGTACTCTTGTTAGTGGTGTTATGAGCAGTACTGGCATCTCTGAGACACTATCAGCAGAGGAAGATTTGGGTTCCAAACAAAAGATACTAAGAGGCCAGCAGGGCCACCCTGTGTGCTGGTGATGGAGTGGGGGTGGGGTTCACGCCCCTGTGTATGTGCACAGAAAGGCCAGATGTCAACTCCAGCTGTATTCTTTCATCATCCTCCAATTTCCTGTGAAACAGGGTCTCTTATAGAACCTGGAACTCACTTCTCTTCTAGGCTGGCTGGTCAGCAAGCTCCCAGGAGCCTCCCATCTGCCTGACCGTCTAGTGACCAATCTCTGTGCCCTACTTGTTCTTTAATGGGGGTGCTAGAAACAAAACTCAGTGAGAGTACTTTACTCACTGGGAAACCTCCCCAGCCCCTAACCTCTCACATCTTATAGACACAATCTAACTTGGGCTTCTTTGCACGTGGTTGTAACTTTGTGAGCATTCATGGGTATATGAGGGTATGAGGTGATATTCATGCTTTCCACACAAGCATGGAGTTCTCTCAGTGAAAGAACATCTTAGAGATGTGACAAGAACTACAGACACACTGTAAACCAGTCCTAATTGGATATATCTTCAAAGGACAGAGTGGAGAACCCTGCAGCTCTCTACAGTTATCAAGATTTTGTACACTGTCCACGTTTAGCTCTTTGGTCAGGCCTGCCATTATATGTGTGATATAATACCGCTCAGGGTGATCAATCTTTAAGAAAGTATACCATAGCTTTATAGCCACGCCTGCTTTGCAATACAAATGGCATAATTACTTGCTCTGGCTGGAGGGGGTCCAGATCCTCTAGTTCATTTATTAAATGCAAATCTTATTAAGTATTTTATCCTAAAATGGCTAATGCAGAAAGGGCAGTCCTCGACTAAGATGGACAACATGCCTAAAAAATAAATACTAGGCAAGTAATGAAACCTGAATTAAATCAGCCTACTGGAAACCAAATTGATTACTTATTGAAATATGTTAACATGGTGTAATGCGTAGCTGCTGGAGTCAGATATACAATAATATTACATGAATCACTGTCAGATAATCACAAAGGCTTCTACAACCAGGAAGAAAGTTTAAGACCTTTTCTGCCCAAATCTAGATGACTATAAATATATATATATATATATATATATATATATATATATATATAGGTGGTGATCTGAATATTATATGGTTCAATTAAAATGACCCTTTGGCTTTTTCCAAGCCTCTTTCTTTTCTTCTTCTTTTTTCTTCCACAGTCATTTGTCTGTTGACACATAGAAAAATGGCAGGGCTTTTTCTATAAAACCTTCCCAGGAACTCTCAGGAATGCCAAATGCATTGAGCCTCTGCTCACTTTGTTTTAAGATTTTTGCTACTTCAGGTTACTCTTCCAAACGCCTTTCTGTTTTAAATCACATAATATATAAAATCCATTCTTCTTGTTTGGAGCATCACTGTGTGGGTAAGCCACACAAACAGCCTTTGTTGACCCCACAGTTGGAGCCCAAGAGAATGGTTTCTGTCTGTGGAATTATCTGGGTGGAAAATTCCTCTGCAGAGTTTTGGTGAGCTTTAATCGAGAAACTATAATGAAAGTAACGTCACTAAATTGTTTGATTGCCTCAAAGTGCGAACTTCTAAAGTACATCCATTACTACCTAGGTTTTTTTAAAGATGGTTTCAGAGCCCAGTTCAAACAAACAATCTTCAATAAAATTTTGAAAGCCAAAGTATAGTATTTCATACATTTCACTTGCGGAACATTTCACAATTGTTATTCTCTAAGTCACTTGCGATTTTGCAAGATAAAAATAATTAAAACATTTAAATATATTTTCTCAGCACTTGGATAGCCACAGAGAAAAGCTGTCTGAAAAGCTATCCAAATTCTAAGAAATATATTGCCTTTGAGCTCCGTACGCCTCAGTTTCCCTTTGTACATATTTGAAACAGTTCCTTATACTCCCCCAGACTGACAAGGTATTTGGGTATTTTGACTGCATGATCAAAGAAAACTCAACAAAAAAAAAAAAAAGAAAGAAAGAAAGAAAGAAAGAAAGAAAGAAAGAAAGAAAGAAAGAAAGAAAGAAAAAGAAAAAAACTAGTGTCTCCTGCTGGGAAGAAAGTGTTTTCATTAGCACATCATGGGGTGCCCCTTTGAGCGCGTGTTAAATTGTGTTAACAGTTTGGTTAAGAGGTGATAGTGTGACTGGTTAAGCTTGTCTCATTAATATATTGGTGTGATTCAGAGCTGGATTTTGCAAGCCTGCTACAGTATTCCCCGCTCCCCTCCCTGGAACTCCTAGGCCTGTATGTCTCCACTGCTGACTGTTACCAAGGTTCCATTCTTGAGTGATTCCTAGCCCTAGGACTCCTCTTTTGTTTCAGTCAGAAGGAACTACAAATGGTTCATTTTCCCAAGTTAGGGCTGTACCCTTGTATTTTGTTATTTTGGAGGTCCTTTGTCTTCTCTTGAAGGAGAAATGAACCATGCTTTTCAGAGATGCAGGCACCATGGACGCATATTGCTTTATGTGATGAGAAATGGGGCTAGGCCCAAGTGACTGGACACACACATACACACACCCTAAGGGTTATCCACACAACCAATAATTAACTTCTTGGAGGCTGATTACTTTCTGTTTCTTAGATGCAAAGCAAACAGTAGTGCCTTGCACGGGATAAAGGCCAAGGAGCTGAATGCGTGTAAACCCCTTTGCGAAGATTTATTACATGTCACAATGTGGCTGTAACTTATTCTCACATGTCCCTCTTGGCACTTACCAACAGTGATGAAAATGGAGAGTCTTTATTCAGGGAACCCGTGACTGCACTACTATTAGATTATTTGCATATTGGTAGCACGGAGGGAATCTAGGATGGCATTTTTTCTCCGAGTTTCATTACCCTCACTCTCGCCACTCAACAAAAGTTCCACAATGCCATGGAGAAGGAAAGGTGATGATGGCGCTATCTGCCTTGTGAGCATTTCCCACAGTTAACTGCTGAAGAAGAAAGGTGAATGTCAACACGGAGAAGAGCAGGAGGGAAACGAGAGGGAAGGATAAGAGGATGAATGGGATCCATTATTTATGAGCAAAGCTAACTATGATTCTTGAAAGTGCGGATAGTAGTGTGGACCATTTTATCACAAAGCACAGAGTCCCCATTCAGTATCATGGTTTGTCCTGTAGTTTGCTGTTCTAGTCTCATAAATATTTCCCTTTGTTTATTAGTTACATCACAGGCAGACAAACAACCATGGGTCTCTCCATCCAGCCATGCCCTTCAGAATATGCATAACCACGCACTCAGCGTAACTACCTGACTTACCTGGACTCAGCACTGACTGCATATCTCTCAATCTGACCGAGTCACGAGGTTTGAAATCGCCAAAGTTTTCCTGTGCTATCCTAGTCACTGCTCGCTTGACCTTCCCCCATCCTGCTTGCATATGAGACCCACTTTAAGGGGAATGTCTTCTTTTCAATCACATGGCAATAGAGTTTTTTTTTTTAATTTGCTCTCTCCTCTAATATGTCCCACCTACCTCTTCTATAAAGAGGTTCACTTATTTCTTTAGTGGAATCAGGATATCTTGGGATTCTCAGTACCCCCTGAATCCTGCCCCAGTCCACAATTACTGCACTAATTAACTACGAAGTGAGTCAGCAGACACAGGTTTGAAAATATCAATTTGATTTTATTTTTTTTACAGCATGAACTTGAAGTTTTCAAAGTACCTTTCTAGAAAAACATAGATCCTAGACAGGTTTCTTGAATCTTTCAATCAGAGTGTCGCCTCAAATTTTGACTGATATGAAAATTCGCATCATCCCAAGATGATTTTTTGAGAAGTCTTTATCTTCTTTATGCTCAACTGATAACCAAATTAATCCTAGATAATTTATAAACCTTTATCAAACGATTTTAGAAATACTCCCTCATTAAGCTATGATCTTCATTCACCCATATAGCTATATGACCTGTTGTTCTTCTTTAATTATAATCACACACACACACACACACACACACACACATAAAGTGGATAAAAATGTGTTTTTTGAAGCACGGGATAGACTGCCTAAATGGAATACTCTCTTTAAAATTCTCAATACTGTCCAGAATTTTCTGTATCCACTGTCCTTTAAATATTGCTATTCTCCCTGTGCAGTGGAGTTCCATCTGGACTGAACCTCCACCTGGCGATAGATGAAGAAAACGACTGAGCCCCACATTGGAGCACCAGACTGAGCTCCCAAGGTCCTGATGAGGAGCAGAAGGAGAGAGAACATGAGAAAGAAAGTCAGGACCGTGAGGGGTGCGTTCACCCATGGAGACGGTGGGACAGAACTAACGGGAAATCACCAGCTCCAGTTGGAATGGGACTGATGGAACATGAGACCAAACCAGACTCTCTGAATGTGGCTGACGGTGGAGGCTGACTGAGAAGCCAAGGACAAAGGCGCTGGGCTTTGATTCTTCTGCATGGACGGGCTCTATGGGAGCCTTCTCAGCTTGGTTGATCACCTTCCTGGACCTGGGGGGAGTTGGGAGGACCTTGATCTTAACATAGAGTAGGGAACCCCGATGGCTCCTTGGCCTGGAGAGGGAGGGGGGGTATAGGTGGAGGGGAGGGGAGGGAAGGGGGAGGAGAAGGAGAGGAGATGGAAATTTTTAAATATAAAAAAATAAACCAAAAAAATTTAAAAAAATATTGCTATTCTTTAATTCTGCTGTTTGTCATTTTTCCTCTTTGGTGGTCACATAATTTTTCTTGAAAATACAAACAGCTTTTATAGCTTTCTTGAAGTATTTCTATATGCATATGACTGCCAAATATACTTACTGGGATACTCTAGTTCTCTCTCATGCACAGCAAATATATTTACTCAGAAATAATTTATCTAAATGTTCCAAGTTTAAGACATTATACAGTGTATGGTCTCAAATTAAAAACTCACAAAAAGCAATTAGAAAAACTGAAATGCTACATTATAAAATTGTAGACCAACAACAATCAAGGCACACTTGTAATCCATGGAGGAGTGAAGACCCTTGGATGAAAATCATAATCACTCTTCAGCGCTTTGGACAGTTTCTAGTTTCAGCTCACGCCAAGAAGGTATCTAGTAGACCTAACTGAGAACAGTCTCTAGGAAAGAGTGCAGAACATTAAAGGAAATCAAGTCTATGCCAAGTTTAGAATCTTTATAATGAAATCAGTCTCTGACTCAAGGCTTGATAATATACCTGTATGTAGCCCACCAGACTGAAATATTTTGAGAGATTATAAGATTTTTCAGGAGGTAGAACCTTACTAGAGGAAGTGGATTTATGGACATGAACTTCATGGGTGACAGTCAATCTCAGTTCTAGTTGGGGTCCTTTCTCTGCTTCCTGGTCCACCCATACATGAGCACACACACCTGCTGCCATGGAGCCTACTCTTTGGACCCAGAAGCGACTCATAGCTCGCAGAGTTTCAAGAACTGTCCTTGTTGTACATGGGGAAACACTAAAAAATATTTTTCCCATAAGGCAACAAGATCAATTTCAGGTAGTCCCTAAACTCTTTTCCTGAGCAGCAGACCCAAATATCAGGTTAAACCATATCGAAAATAATTCAAGGATATACTGGATCAGAGCAATGAAGAAAGTAGTGTGTCTGTAAAAGCATTTCCCCACTCATCCACCAGGAGTGGGGAAGACTGGAGAAAATCTCAGCAACTAAACTTTGAGGGATCTTCATGAAGAGGGAAGGATGTAAAGCCAGACACAGGTTGGTTTATTGTAAAGAGATATTCTTTCCAGTATTAGATTCAACACAGAGTGAAGACCCAAATGATGGGCAGTCTTACAACTATGATAGTCCCTGTAGAAAGAAATTGAAATATATAAGTTGATATGACTGAGTGAAACAAATAAATCAAAAGATTTAAACTGAGTTAGTCAGGTGAAATGGATATACTATGTGAGGCTAAAAAATCTGGGGTCTATGTCCAGGGTAAGCCCAGAGAACCCATACCATTTACTGAGGTCATCATAAATACACTGGAGCATATTGGATGTCTGGTTATGGCTGTGTTTTCCAGGTCATAGCTGGTGGTGGAAAAGGATGTCATAGAGCTTGACCTGACACTTATATTGCATTTGCCATTTGAATTGAAAAAAAAAACAAGTAAATAAGACCTTGGGAGCAGTGAAGACTAAGATATAACACAACCACAGAAAGTCTGGGGAGTCACAATTATCAACATAATCCCTGTTGTTATAGCTGGGGTTGAAATGTCCTCGTTGGGCTCAAATGCTTAAATCTTGGTCCTCACATAGTGTATTGTCTTGAGACATATGAGACTTTAGGAAGTAGGGACAACCATGGAGGAAGTAGATTGCTGGAACTTGTGATTAGTTCTTGGACAGGGTCTTTTTTGTCATTGTTGTTCTTTCCTGGTCTGCCAATATGCAAACTGCCCCTGCCTTCAATCCTACAACCACACTTTCCCTAACATAATGACTATGTCCCTCCAAACTGTGAACCAAAATAAACCCTGCCTCCCTTAAGTTGCCTTGTTACAGCAATGAGAAGAATGACTAATGCTATTGAGAAGGTTGGGGTGGATAGCAGAGCAGCACGACTCAGAAAGCTCTGGAGATTTTTAAATGAATTCAGCATCTCCAGAGACAAATACAGACAGGCAATCAATAAGGCGACTGAGAATGCCCAGCACTATTTAAAAAATCATGAACATTTATTCAATTCCTGGACCAGAGGAAAGTTTTAAATTCAAAACACATTAGCTAAAGGAGAAAAGACACTGTAATACATTAAACAGTATAATAATAGTTTCCTTTAATATTTCCAAACTGGCCATATCTATTTGAGCATTTATTCACCAACCAAAGGGGAAGCCATATGGGAAAGCCATGTGTGAGTGTGTGTGCGCATGTGTGTATGTGTGTGTGTGTGTGTGTATGTGTGTGTGTGTGTGTGTGTGTGTCTAGTTTGGAAACAACCTCTAAATTGACTTCAATTGTTTGAGATTCAAAGTACTGGAGTGATCTTGAGATAAGAATACAAAATGGATTCAAGAGTAGCACGAATGATTCAATCAGATGGCATAAGGTATGATGAAAGAATATAGATGACCAGAGGAGGGAAATGGTACTTCAAAGTAAACCTAGAGGGTGGATACATAAGTATGTGCACAATCTTTGCAACTCAAGTTAATTCTCATGGAAAGCATTAGCTATAAAGGCATATGGTAGACAAAGTACAAAAAAATATTTTTGTAGAAAAACCAGGTATACAAAGTAATTCACCAATTCCTGAAAGCTTGGAGGGACAAGCTAGATGCAATTCTGAAATACTGTCTCAGAATCTCTGTGAGGTCAAGGCACCATTATTGCAGATTGAGTATTCACTCTGTATTAGAGTCATTTTGATACTGCGACTCAGGCCCAATAGTCCCTTGTGATAACTCTGAGCTCTATAGTGTTAGAACTCAAGAGTCATGGGTATTCAACCATGGTCCTCATTGACCTACATCCCCTAATTTCCATTTTGAAACTTCAGAGTGCTTGAGTGTAGGAGGAAAGCGTACTTATTTGTCCGTGCCACCTGGCTAGCTTAGCCCTGAAATAATCACACAGAAACTGTATTAATTAAATCACTGCTTGGCCTGTTGGCTCCAACTTCTTATTGGCTAACTCTTACACATTAATTTAACCCATCTCCATTAATCGGTATGTCACCATGTGGCAGTGCCTTACTGGCAAAGTTTCGGCACCTCTGACTCTGGCCGCAGCTCCATGGCATCTCTCTGACTCCGCCTTCCTTATCCCAGCATTCAGTCCAGTTTTCCCCACCTGCCTAAATTCTACTTTATTAACAGTCCAAGGCAGTTTCTTTATTCATTGACCAATACAAGCAGCACATAGACAGAAGGACCTCTCACACCACTTGAGTGTGAGGAAAACATTCAAAACCAAGATTGATGATTTTTTCTGGGGCAATTGATCCCTGTCAGAAGAATGAGTTAGGACTAACCTTGCACAATAAGGAGTATGAAGAATATTCATGAATATCTACTTGAGTGCCTCTTGGTGCTCTTTTTTTAAGAGTGTGTGTTTGCTCCAACTCCATGGAGAATGAGATTGATAGGAAGAAACAAAGACACACACACACACACACACACACACACACATATACATCTATGAATCATTGTACCAGTCACGGGAGCAAGAGCAATTAC
Organism: Arvicola amphibius; assembly: GCF_903992535.2. Lineage (NCBI taxonomy): Eukaryota > Metazoa > Chordata > Mammalia > Rodentia > Cricetidae > Arvicola > Arvicola amphibius. The sequence goes on from NC_052048.2 coordinate 12,380,841, forward strand.
ACTGACTGGGAAGAAATTTAGTATAGAAAATGTATACAGAAGAGTAAGCAGCAGCTGGGGCCCCCAGATCCACTGCCATAGTAGTTGTAATTTGCCCCCACTGATTTCCTTCTTTCCCACCCAGTGAAAGAAGTCTATTGAAACCATAAAAGATCCTTTCCTTACATGTGGATAAAAACATGGTTCTTTGTGATAAAAGTATTATAGAAGTATTATAGAAGCTGTGGTATACTGTCCTGTGGTCTCTCTTCAAGGAAAAATGGCCGTTTAGCTGTATTGAGTGGACTTGGCTGACACCTTCCACTTACAGGGTAGAAAATGTATACTTCAAGCTGTGCTTTTCCCAGACAGGCACTAAATCAATAACTAACAGAAGGCTTATGCCCTGGCCATTTCTAACTAATGGGAGACTCTTCAAATGGACAACACTTACTTTAAGGCTCTCCAAAGAGTTATTTCAAGCTTTTATTGATGCTCAAGCCTTCTTCCTTCCCTTGTTTTGCTCTGTTTTATAAGACAGGGTCTCTCTATGTAACCCTGGCTGGCCTAGATAGACCAGGCTAGCCTTGAACTCAAAAAAAATATGCTTGCCTCTGTCTCCTGGGTGTTGGGATTAAGGAATAAGTCACTACTCTCAAACTTCCCTTTCCTGATGGCAGAGTCATCAGTCCTGTGACATTACACTTGTTCTAAATTCTTTAACAATTTTTACAGACTTTTCCTCCTCCTTCAGTAAACCATACATATTCTTCAACTGTTTCCTAAATTTTGGAACAGAGTGAAAGCCAGAGACATCTTTAAAGTAATAAGAACAAAGTGCTGATCTAGAGCTCTATATACAATGAAATTATCCTTCAGAATTGAAGATGAAAGGGAGACATTCTTAAACAAAGGAGGAGAAAGCTATGAGCATGTGTCGCCTGAAGCCTCATATTACAAAGGCTAAAAATGGTTTATTTAAGGCTTAGGGGAATCATTCAATATTAGAAAAATATAGAGAGAGGAAAGGACCACCTCCAAATGTAAAGATAAAAGGACAGATATGATTGACTTACTATTTATAGAAATAGTGATAATGTATTATATTTTTGTTTCTGTTGGAAATACATTCAATTAAAAATAGTAAAGGACAACAGAACAGAGGAGAGGAATAGGTGGACAAATAGATGAGAGGAACAGCTTCTATTAGGATGGTATGAAACTAGTAACTTAAGGTGGAGTGTGATAAATCAAGGAGATAACTTGTAAAATAGGCACTCCACAATGTTATTAAGATGCATAAGTAATGAGACTGAGGAACTTTCTCAGCAGTTACACATACTACCTGTGTTTACAGATGACCCAAATTTAATACCAGAATGGACATGGTGACTCATGGCCATCTTCGACTCCAACTCCAGAGGATCTAACCTCCTTTTCTGGCTTACATGGACATTTCATACATGTATTGTACATACCTATAATCAGGCATATACACATACACATAAAATAAATAGATAAATATTCTTAAATAACCCAAAGAAAAAGTTAATTAAAGAGCAATTTAAAAATTCAGTTTCACAAAGTGAAAGAAATAAGCAATGGTGACCAGATGAGACAATGGAAATCAAAAACCAAAATGGCAGACTTAACCTTAACCATGTCATACCTATATTACATGTAAAATCGCTAAATATTCATATTTAAATACAGGGATTGCACTTGATTTACAAAGCTCAAATTGCCTAATGATAAAATTTACAAAATTATACTGAAGTCAAGAACTATTGCAATATACATTTCAATAATACAAAAAGATCATCTAATAAAATAATGTATGCCTCTAACAATATAATTTGACAATATCAAGCATTGTCAAACTAAATTTCTCAAGCATTAACCAAATTAAAATAGCACAAAAGTGTATTTCTATTTACAATTGTACACTTTAACACCTTTCTCAGTAACCAAGTATATAAGCAGAAAATATAACTAGAACTATAATAGCCTTGAACCGTGTGACACACCAGATTTACATTATTGCTAAAATACCACAAGGCCATATTTATTTCAGCAACTGGCAGAATAAGCTACTGACAAAATCCAACGTAAGAAATCCATCATAGGCAACACAATGATGAAGAGAGATACTTTATTATTCAAGCAAAGCAATCAAAACAGCCTAGCACTAGGAAGACGTGACCAAGTGAACATACTTTCCATCTGTGATCTGGAATTACTCTTCTTGTTTATAATCAATGGACATAAGTGATCAAGGTGTGAAGAGACATTGAGGAATTGAGAACATTCATGACTAAGTGAAAGAAGTCAGTCTGTAAAGGCAGAATCACGTTGACTTCTAACTTGGTAATATTCTGCAAAGGGAAAACCATAGATAGAGAAAGCAGTGATTACCGCAAATATAATGAAGCCCAAATGGAAGGAGCGGGCCTCCTGAGACCCTTTCCTACTGACTGAGGAAACATTGATAGTTGAAGGCTGCTGGTAAAGAGAAAGTCACTTTCTTTATCGAGGTGGCCACTAATAGGCTTCCCAGGACCCAGTGAATGGCTGCACACTCATATACATGTTGTTATTAATACTTGTATTAAGTGGTATAAAAAAATAAAAAGGGAAAATGTTAACAATAGGGAGATGTGATGGAAGGTTGTGTAGGGAGTTAAGGGAAGGATAGATTGATCAAGATACACTGTATATATGTATGAAAACCATAAGAGAAAAATGACAGTAGTGGAGATATATTCCATCAATAGCATCCAAATTATCCAAGAAGTTGGAATTGTTTAAGGTCTTCATCTGAGTTGTCATCTCATGTAGTACAAACAGGTAATAGGTATTGGACTATCCACTCAAATTTCATATTTGAATTGATGGATGACTGCTTTCATGTTCAGCAAGCATGGATTAAGTACTTGTAGTTACAATATTAACCACTATGTATTTGAATGTATATTTGGAAAAATGAGTAGGAATCCTGGACTACATTCTATTGGTGGATTTGAGAAGATCACTATTTAAAACACAAGTTAGTGACTTTTTAAAAAGGAGATGAGATGGAGAAATGGCTCTGTGGTTAGATATGTGTACAGCTCTTGCAGAGAACCTGAGTTTGGTACCCAGGAGCCATTCTGGCAACTTACAATCACCTGTAGCTCCAGCTCCAGGGGAGCCAGTGCTGTCAACATCTCCACTCATGAGCAGATATTTAAGCATAGACACTTGAATACATATAATAAGTTAGTAAATAAAGTAAAATACAAGCTAGACTACCCCAAACTAGATGAACTTCCAGTCATTATCATGATACTGTGAAAATATTTATAAAAAGAACAGTCATATCTTTGGGGGTCTGTAAGAGGAGACCATTTTGAAGACCTAGTGTTGTAGTTTGAAATGTGTGTGTATGTGTGTGTGTGTGTGTGTGTGTGTGTGTATGTGTGTGTGTGTGTGTGTGTGTGTGTGTGTGTGTGTGTGTATTAGGAGGGAATAAAGAATAGTAGCATGGAGTCTGATGACCCAGAAACAATGAATAACATGAAAGATGAAACTCAAATAAGCAGCATTCCTATTGCTGACATAAATAATGGAATGAGTTTGAACCAGGTTACAAGGGAGTAAATAATTAGCAGAAGTGATTCCCAGCACAATATAGAGATTTGTGGTCATATTAAAATCTCTCAGTTGGATCTCTACACGCAGCGTCAGAGGTTCTCTTCTACCTAGTACTCCTCCAACTTAAAAATCTTCTCTCTGGTAGCCATTGTACCTGACAGAATTATATCAGGTACCATCCATGTTTTTGTATGAAAGATGAAGCATAATTGTTTTGGTCAAGACTATGATATCTCCAAAAAGAAAGATTGGAGACTCATCCAACACAGTCTTTTTAAGCAATTCCCCCAACTAAATATAATAGGGTTTAGGGTCTGGTTGGAAATCTGAAACCAAAAACTCTCCCATATATGGAGAATACAATCTTTGTCATTCTTTCTGAGCATATATCCTGTTGCCATGTGGAAATAAATACTTGGGTACATTTATCTACTTATTCTTTAACAATAAGAACTTCAGAGTCAGATATCAGGGTAAGAACCTGAATAATCAGAGAAGCAGAGGAGAAATGACCAGTAGACAACCCCCCATTCCTCCATCAAAAAAGGCCACGACCCTCTCTAAGCCCCAACCTACTATTTCCCGCCTCTCTCTCTCTCTGTCCTCAGTCTTCCAAAATCTCTATTGTTAATTTTGGTCAAGTAGTAGCTAATTCCATCCTCTGATTAAAAGCAAATTTTATTGACAGTCTTAGGAGCATCAGAATGCGATCAAAATATCACATGACAATACTTTCTGACATAGTTATTAATAGGACAATGTCACTTTGATTATAAGTATAATGATGATCTCTCTCCAGGTGCATTTTTTACTATCCACTGCATCATACTTCATGCCCAATCAGTTCAACTCTGCGACCATCCATTGCTCCATGTAATCACAACCAAATGTGAGTAGCTATCTATCTGGCATTTCTATGCACCATACTTTTTCCATACAATTTATATCACACTGAGAAGTTTGAGATTCCATACCTTTCATCTACAAAAATATCCTCAGCCATCAGACTCTTTGAGCAGCGTGTGTGACAAGCTTTTATGTCCCACCATTCCCATTAAAAATATGCACCATGAATAAATACTGCCCACAGTAGTTAGTTAGAATAGTATCCTGCCACCTCTCACCCCTTTTGCTCACAAAATAATCCGAGCCTAGCACATTAAGAGAGAGATCAAAGGGATGCTCCTGTTTTATGTACACTAGGTGCAGCTAGCTCATTTGTAAGCCACCCGAGATAAGACATACAAACAGTGAGCTGTGGCCTCTCACCCACAAAATCGAGCTCACGGTGAAATGGTGTGCGATGCACAGAGGAGATAAATAGGAAGAAATGTGGAAATCCACAGGAAGAAGAAAAAGTCGTCGCTACTAGACACAATATAAACATTTCTTAGACATTGAAATGTCATGGCATTTACAAGGACTCGGGGAAGAATTTAGATTTCTTGGTATGTGCAACCATGGGAACCAACTATACGATATCTTTCCAACAAACATGGGGCTGACATATATGTCATGCTCTATCCTCTCTTTAGTTCAGACTAGCCCCTAATACCTCCCTGCTGATCAACCTATGACCACCCCTTTTTTCTATTTAAATTGGATTTGTCTCTAAGTTTTAGTTTTCATCAGCACAGAGTCTAGGTCCAACATCAATTTTTCTTATTTAGAGGAAAAAATTCTCTGTCTCTCTGTCTCTGTGTTTCTGTATGTCCATCTATATTTCTGTCAACCTCTGTCACTGTTTCTATCTATCTGCCTATATATACATATGTGTATATGTGTCTAATTATCTTTCCTCTCTCTTTCTTTCTCTGTCTCTCTCTGTCTCTCTGTCTCTCTCTCTCTCTCTCTCTCTCTCTCTCACACACACACACACACACACACACACACACACACATTGTCAATGTAATTTTATCCAAGGACTGGAGGATACATTTTCTACCACACAGAAGTTTTAAATGCCATGGGATGTGGCTCTATACTTAGTATAATTTTGCCTTCCAGGAGCAAGAAAAAGTCTGCAGGGGTTGAGAGGAGAGCTATATCAGAGAAGCAAGCTCAGGCACACAAATCATTCTTAACCCAACATGAACCCTGAGAAGCAAGCCTGGAACTCAAGAAAGACATCCAGAAATACATGAAAATACATTATCTATGTTGCAGCATTTTTCAGTTAATGATAAATTGTCTTTATAAAGACATTTGAGAGCCAGGCAGTGGTGGCACGGGCCTCTAATCTCAGCATTCAGGGTTCAAAGCCAGTCTGGTCTACAGAGTGATTTCCAGGATGCCAGGTCTACACAGAGAAAACCTGTTCCAAAAACTAAACGTGTGTACACATATACTGGAGCTATGAAACAGTCCTTCTTCATCCTGGGTTCCATCTTTTCTCATTCTTACTCTAACTTCTCTTTTCTTTGTGACTCCCCACCCTGGGGGACATCTGCAAAAAGGTAGAAAAGTGTCAGGTCATCTTCCAAACTGCTTAAGTTAGGGACAGCAATCATATTCAGGGACATGACAGGACAGATGATGGTGGAAGATGGCTTTCCTTTACGAATGACCAGGGGCTCTGAGGATATAGCAGACTGCTTACCTGGTGTTCAGAAAGCCCTTGCTGCAATCTGTGGTCCCACGTAAGCCAGATATTTTGATGTACACATTTAATCTCAGCACTTGGAGAACTGAGGTAAGAAGAAGGTATAACAACAAAAACAACCAAACCCAAAAAAAAAGAGATTTGGGAGAATGAAAATGGGACTTTGAAGTCTTTGATCTACAGACTATGCTGCCTGCAGAAAGCCAGTTTGTGCAGCATTTCTGGAGATCTATTGGATTTACTCTGGCAGGAATTTCTACTCACCATCTAACCCTGGACAGGTTAGGGCAAGGTACTGCCCCTAATTTTCCAAAAGTGAAAGTTCCCCAACTTGAAAAGCAGAAGAGAGTCAAATCCTCAGCTTGCTGTATGGGCACCTCTACTCTATGCATCTGTCCTTTAGGTCACTGGCCAGCACTCTGAAATAGAGAATTGTCTTTGAGGCAAGGTTGTTTATGCATGTTCTCCAGAGCATCAGCAATTCAGCTACTCTGCTGTGGTTTATAACGCGTTGTTTTCCACCTAGCAAATCTTCCCAGAACAACTTTACTACTGCCCTATTCTCGTGAAGGTTCTCAGGACCTTACTACTGTGTCCTGTGGTAGAGACACTTCCCAGGACGACCTTCCTACTGTCCCTTTATAGTGAAGCTTCCCAGGACAACCTCACTTCTTACTCTAATTAGACTTTCATGATGTTTCTGGATCTCAACAGTCAGTCCTTTGTCTGGTTGATTCATTATGCCATTTGTTCGTTTAAAGGTCAGTGGCAAACCCTTTCATTTAACTTTATTACTACTTACGTGTTTAACTGCCTCAGACCTGTTAGATTATCCAGTTAGATTCAAAGCACTTAGAAGGTAGTCATTGTGTCATATAATTCTTCATGTAACATAGAGAGTTTTGAGATATGTTGTATATTTTTGGAAAACAGAGATGTAGAAGCCAGACTCTCTAGGATCAAGTTCCTCACATAATCACTGCCTAGATGCAGGGACTCAGATAACTTATTTAGCTTTATAAAATTTTAGTTTATGTTTCATATAACATAAATATAAAGCAATTGTTCAATACAACCATCACAAAATGGAGTTATTAATACTATTGAAAACTTTAAAACAGTATCTAATACATATTGACACTTATCCTCATGTAACACAGCTCCTTAAGAAGAGAAAATAAGTCAAACTTACAAGACTCAGGAAATCCCCAAAAATTACAGGATCCAGGAGGTCTACTTGCTAGATACTAAAAGCCACAAAACCTACGGCAGAAGAAATTCTCTGTGTGCAGAGCTACCGGCAAGTTATATGGGAAGATGCCAAGGTTTGGCTTTTGTGAGCAGTCAGTCACTGGTGCTGCTGTGGAATTTTCAATGAAGGCAACTGCCTTCATTCAAATCACTCGTGTTCCTGTAAGTCACCCCAGTAAACTCACTAGTTCCCTGATATAGACTCATTTCTTAGGCCTGTAATTGGTGCTGTATCTAGAATGAAAAGGCCTTTATTCACATCTTCCCAGGAAATGTAACAGAACAGTAACAGTAATTGTCATTATTATCACTCATTTGTTCACATTTTCTTAGGAATTCCTTCCAATATTTTTAATATATTCCTCTCTCACACAATACATCCTGACCACAGACTCCCCTTCTCCCAGTCCCCACCCATCTTCCCTCTCACTCAGATCCAATAATCCTCCTATTCCCTTCAGAAAATAGCAGGCCTCCCAGTGATAGTAACCAAACACAGCATAACACGATGCAATAAGACTAGGCATAAACCCTATTATCAAGGCTGAATTAAGCAACAGAGTAGGAGGAAAGGGCCCAAAAGAAGGCAAAAGAGTCAGAGACAGCCCCACTCCCACTGTTAGGAATTCAACAAAATTTCTAAGCTAAACAATCACAGTACGTATGCAGTGGGCCTATCACCAACCCACACAGGCTCTGTAGTTGCCACTTCAATCTGTGAGAGCCCCTGAGCCCTGAATCTGTGCGCTGTGTTCTTGTGGTGTCCTCAGGCCTTCGCCTCCTACAGTCCTTCCTCACCTTCTTCAAGATTCCCTGAGCATGACCTAATGTTTGGGTGTGGGTCTCTTTAACTACTCCCATCTGTTCTGGAGATACTTGTTAGGTTCATAATGCCTGTTAAGTCCAGTGTTTCTCTGTTTAGATTTTATCTGTCTGACCTGTCTGTTGGTAGTCTCTCACTATCAATGCATGAGGGTCAACATGTGGTTTAATGTTTAGTAATGCTACTTTTACAAACATGAGTGCCCCTATATTTTAAGTATATGTTAATAATTGACATGCTATCTTGGTGGATCTTTCCTTTGGTGAGCATGATCTGTCCATCCCCATATATTTTTGTCACACCACCTCCTGCAGAGTCTGCATGATATCTCACGTAACATGTGGCACAAGCTTCCAGGAAGAGTGCCCATCGAGGGGTGTGTGTGTGTGTGTGTGTGTGTGTGTGTGTGTGTGTGTGCTGTGCTTCCTGCATCGGAACCCTTGCAATTTTGGCATTACCTGCTTATGTTCTAAGGAATATGGTCTGGTTTCTTCTGGAAGGGAAAACAGTATGTTTAAGTTTCTAGAGTCTACTGATGAGCCATTGCCATATACAGGAGTATATGATGCTAATGGAAGAACATGGGTTAACATTCAAGGGGAAAAGGTTTCCAGGTTTAATCTGGTGCTTAGTAAATGAAAAACAAAAGGCAAACTTAATCAAGCTATTAAGACATATTCAGCAAAGATGGGATAAGTATAAAAGAGAGAGATAACTGCCTGTAATGTCTTGAGACTGGTTTGGGGGAAGGTTTGAAAAGGAGTTAGAAATATAGAGAAGAAGAAGGAAAGAAGAAGTTCTTCTGCGTAGATGGCAGAAATATAAAAAGACTGCAGACTGTGTGACTGTTAACCACAACCACTTACCCTTAGCTCAAAATGCTATAAACTTATAGCATAGAAAAAGATTTATATCAAAACTAATGTCAAGCCATGTTTAGCATGACCAACTGAAGACTTGCACTGGGGACATCTGTCTGATGAAATTCTATTTTTATGTATCTGATATAAAGGTTCTAAGAATAATCTGTATCACATGAAGAAACAATACATGCTGGTAAGCAATCTTTTCTGTATAAAGGATGAGCCTCATGCCTAGTAAAGACTCCTTTAGATGCAATTCCTTTGAGTCTTGTGTCTGTTTGTCATTTGCTGACTCCATGCCTATCTATTCCTGAGACCTTGTCCTGTGGGTCCCAGGGCCCTGGCTGAGCTGTTCCTGTTCCATCACATATTTTGATTAATTTTGGTTTGGAGTTTATTTTGTTAAATATCAGAATGGTTACAGCAGTTTGTTTCTTAGGTTCATTTGCTTAGAAAATCTTTTCCAACACTTTACTCTGAGGTAATGTCTACCTTTGATGTTAAGGTGTGTTCCTTGTATGCAGTAGAAGAATGGATCTTTTTTTGCATACATTCTGATATTTTGTGTTTTTTTTTAAATTGGGGAATTGCGTTATTGATATTTAGAAATATCTATGACAAATAATTGTTAATTTCTGTTATTTTGTTTTTGGTGTTGTTGGTGGTGGTAGTGTGTGTGTGTGTGTGTGTGTGTGTGTGTGTGTGTGTGTGTGTGTGTGTGTGTGTGTGTGTATGTGTGTGTATGTTTGTGCTTTCCTTATTCTTGTTTTGCTGGAGTATGATCATTTATTTCCTATTTTTATGCATGTGTTAACGTCCTAGGGTTGGAGTGTTCTTTTCTAGTACCTTATGTGGGACTGCATTTTTGGTAGATAGTGTTTAAATTTGATATAATCGTGGAATATCATGTTTTCTCTATCTATGGTGATTAAGTTTTACTGGGTATAGTAATCTAGGCTGGCATCGGTGGTCTCACGTCTGTCCAGGATCTTTTGGATTTTAGAGTCTCCATTGAGAAGTCGAGTGTATTTCTAATAAGTCTGCCTTTATATGTATTTTGGCCTTTTCCCATTTCTACTTTTAATATTTTTTGCTTGTATGTTTACTATTTTAATTTTTATTTGGCAAGCAAACTTTTTTTTCTGGTCCAATCTATTTGGTGTTCTTCATGTTCTTTATATCTTCATAGGCATTTCTTTCTTTAGATTCAGAAATTTTTCTTCTATGATTTTCTTGAAAATATTTTCTGGGCCTTTAATCTGGGATTTTTCTTCTTCTTTTATTCCTGTTATTCATAGGGTTGCTCTTCTCATAGTGTTCCAGATTCCTTGGATATTTTGTGCCAGAAATTTTTTAGATTTAACATTTTCTTTGACTGATGTATATATATTTTCTATCATATCTTTAACACCTGAGACTCTCATTCTACACTTCCATCTCTTGTATACCTTCAGCTGTAGTTCCTGTTCACTTACCTACTTTTCCATTTTCAGAATCCCTTTAGTTTGTGTTTTCTTTATTCCTTTTATTTCCATTTACAGATCTTCAATGCTCTTATTCATTTCCTTCAACTGTTTATTTGTTTTTTTTTTCTTGGCTCTCTTTAAGAGATTTACTCATTTTCTCCCATTTTTTTTTTGTTAGTATTTTTCTTGATTTCTTACAGGATTTACTCATTTCTTCTTTAAGGGCCCATATCATCTTCCTAAAGTTGGTTTTAAGGTCTTTTTATTGTATTTCAGTTGTGTTGAGTAGTTAGAGCTTTCTGTAGTAGAAGAGCTTAACGCTGGTGGTAACATATCACCCTTGGTATTGTGTTCTTATGCTGGCTTCTGGGCATCTGCGTTTGTGATGATCATAAGCCTAGATACTGATTTCTGGGTTTTTCTTGTTGGATGGATATTTGTTCCTTTGTTTCTGTTTCCTCTCTCTCTTCTGGCTTATGTGACCTGTGATTGAGCAGATGATCTCCACTGGAGTTAGGGGCTGGACTTCTGTTGTCCAGCATGGTCACTTGTCATGCCGGGGGTCTCTGCCTGAGTTGGAGGCAGGAGTTCTGTCTGCCTGGCTGGCTTCTTATCCAGCAGGAAGTCTCTGCCAGAGTTGGAGGGTGGAGTTCTAGTGGCCAGTGTGACTTCTGGTCCAGGAAGGAGTGTCAACCTGAGTTGAATATGGCAATGAGGAAAGGAGGGGACACTGAGAAGATAATGGGTAACCCAGCAGGTCTTCCAGCAAGCATAGCATGTGGTTGGGCAGGGGGTATCTCCCAAAAAGAGTGGAGAGAGTATATGGAGGGTCTGTGGACATTGCACCTACATAATCTTATGGTAGGCATGGCCTTCATTCTATTATTTTTAATGAAGTCTCATTTAATTAGTAAAATATTTGAGTCTCCGTTCAATGAAATATACTATTCCACATAACCTTGGAATGAACGATACACACAGTGTGTTTCTTTCAATTAAATGAAAAGGTAAACTCTCCTGTTAAGGCACGGAGTTTCACTGTTATGCATGAGATATGACAGATTGACTAAGGAAATTGTAACACACTTGACGACAAGCCCTGCCTAACAGCACACTGCGTCACTCTGAGAACCTTCTAAAATGCTTTCCACAGCATAAACGCTGCATGAATATAACCAATATACGATTGATTTATCCTCCATTTGCTGTCGTATATTCAGTGTAAATTTTAAGAAGAGCGAACAGTTCAATTAGCAATGCATTCTTGTTGATAGAGACTCAGTATCCACCGTGCTGACCTTTGCAAGTAGAATTCATAGAGATACATTATCATTTTAGTGCCATCAGGAAGTCATAAGGGTATTTCAGAAAGGGTTGTGTTTGTATACATACGCACACATGTGTGTATCATGGTAGAATTAACCTCCTGCAAAGTTCTCACATATGCTGCTCTTTTGAGATTTCCTGAGGAGATTTTATTTCTACTAGGCCATTAAAGTTGTTCTGAATATGTGAGACTGTACCTTATAATAAAACTATAAACAATATAATCAGTTATACATTTTAATTTGCCACACTTAAGCCAAGTAGGTTTTTTTTTTTTTAAGTCGGTAATCTTCTTTAAGATTACATGCATCATAATATGTTTACAACTTTTATAATGATAGCTCTGGTTTGATTTCATCCCTGGTCTTTTTATTACTCTATCTCCAGCATTGAGCATGTCGGAAAGGATCAATAAAGATGTATTGAATGTTGAGTAGATAAAAATTCCTCTCTATGAATACTCAAAACAGTGAAGAAAAAGATCATTTGTTGCAATATCTACAATGCAAATAAACTAAAATTCATATATATATATATATATATATATTTGATTTAAAGGAATACTTGATTAGCTATGAATTAAATAAGGAAATTTTCTAAATTTAAGATAAAAGTTTGCATATTTTCCTATAAATGCAAAATGTTGCCAAAACGTTATTGCTAGTATTACAAAAGTCTTATTTGTGTAGAATAAAGGTAAATCTGAGAAAATTACAAAACAGAAGTTATAAATTTATCTATTTCAATACGGATTCACAAGTATTTTAATCTACTTTCTTACTAACTTTATATTTTCATGTAATTAGGTACAGACATAAAATAAAATTTAATTAGGGATCAAAACCAGAAGTATGCCACAAAAAAAAATCTAGATTCCAGGTCTGAAGACAAAACCTGGAGCATTGAAATATAGAAGATTGGAATATGAGTCCGGTGTTTTAAAAAGTGATGTTATTGGTGAAATTGTCTGTTAGATAGACTTCAAAGAGGATTCCAGATGCCCAATCAAAGAGTTACATAAATCTGCCAGGTTATGTGGATAAAGTTGTCATTTCTCAAACTTTGGAGGCTTATGTTCTTTAAGTTTCATAAGCAAATTGTTTTCAAATACAAACCAATATCAAACACGATTGCTACCTAAGATAAAACCAATTTTCATTCTGCTGAATCTCTTTACTCTGAGAGCTGTTAGAAGGTGAACATGCTGGTTTATTCCCCAAAGAGAACTGAATTCTCCATAGGGAGAGAGGTTTCGGGGAGGAGAGAGAGTATGGAAGAATGAAAGAAAATGAAAGGCTGTTCAATTAAAATGATAATAATTCTGTGAATCACCCAGGGATTTAATGAGACAGAGTAAATTCCTAGGTATCTTCCCTAGTGCCCTGTGCATAGACACTAGCCAAATCTAGCTGAAGTGTGTTTTTAAAATTAACACAAGCATATATACTCAGACACACACAGAGAAGAGATTGAGATAAAATGAATGAGAATAATTTGGAGATATAATGAGACATAACAAGTAATCACAACAATCAGCAATTTCCATTGTTTAATCTTTTGTTTTAAAACTAGGAAGTGCTTTAGAACGCTTCACAGAACAAGTATATGACAATGTAGATCAATTCATAAAATGTGTTTCTTACTCATTTGCATAGAGCTTCATAATTTCTCCTCTGAAGATGTAGCCTCAGTGATCATTTAATTCTTTCATTTACTATTCATTTGTTTATTTATTAATCTCATCAACATGTTCATGCATTCTCCTAAGAGTCTTCTTATTGGTTCAGATGTAGTGATAAGTACATGATAACATATGTACAGGGCACATTCCCTTCATCGGTAAGTATAATGGTGTTACTATGGGGTCCAGGAAAAAGCGGGGACACGGTACAAATTATTTGGGAGAAGAAAAAAAATCCCCTAAATGGAAAAAAAATGTGTTGCTAACAATATAAATAATCCAGGAAATAGGTCATACATTTATTCTGGATATGATGAGAGTTTAGCATAGGGTACTGGCTGCTTCTTTCAAGGCATGAATATAAGAAGCAATATTAAAGTGAATGAAAAATCTCAGGAAGACTGATGATGACCTTGAGTTGGGGTGTGCATGTCCACAGTGCTTAATTGTAGTACATTAACTTGACTAAGTCATAGAAAGTACAGATAATTTTTGGTCAGATATTATTCTGGATATGTATATAAGGTTTTTGTGATGAGAGTAACATATAAATCTGTGGACTGAATAAATTACACTGACCTCCCTAATGTGAGTGGGCCTCTTCAAATTAGTTGAAAGACTGAATAGAATAAAATGGCTGATAATTAAAAGAATTTCTTCCACCTAACTGTCTAAACAGAAACATAGGTTTTTCTCATCTTCACCCTTCAGAAGAAATAGTAGTTTCCTTGGGTCTCAGACATGATGCTCCATAATTAGTAAATGTACTATCAGTTGTCCTGATTTTAAACTTTAGACAACATCTGAACCTATATGACTGATTCTCCCAAGACTGAGCTCACAAAATCAACGCAGGTCGTAAGATTCCAGTCTTCAAAATCACAGGGTCAATTATGTATCACAAAGCTATATATTTTCACATCTTATAACTGCTTTGTAGAACCTTAATCAACATAAGATTTACATGTGTATGTTTTTGTATGCATGAGAGAGAGAGAGACAGAGAGAGAGAGAGAGATATTTGGGGGTGAGAACACAGCATCATGGTGACAACGAAGTAAAAGTGGAAAGAAGGATGGGCTGATGAATAATGTATTTTCTGTTTCTACAACAAAACAGTACAGCTAAGGCGACCTATGGAAGGAAGGACTTATTTGGGCTTACGGTTCCCAGAGAGGTGAGTTCATCACCAACAAGGTAAAAAGCACCACAGCAGCAGACCAGCCTGGCAGATGTAACAGAAGCTGGAGGCTCACATCTTGAACAGCAAGAAGGAAAGCAAAGAGGGCACACTGGAAGTAGTGCATGGCTTTGAAATCTCAAAGCCAACCCAAGTGGCATACTTCTACTTTCTCCAACAAGGCCATGTCTCCTAAACCTCACCAAGTAGCTCCACCACCTAAGGAGCAAGTTTTCAAATATCTGAGTCTTTGGGGGATATTCTCATTAAAACCACTACAAATAATTTTTAAGATTTACTACTGGCTTTCTTTATGTACCTTTGAGGGAGTCCTTTCCTGACACGTTGCTTTAATGTTATGATGACCAAATTACCTCATAACTTAGGGGGATGGCTTATTTATTTAAGTTCATTCCTTCAACTTAATGTAGACCCCATTTTCTGGCAGAAGGATATGAAATTCTGAAGTTGATACCCTGAGGAGCTGGGGTAGTTTCTTGTAGGGTACAGTCCCTCATCTTTACCTTAAATTTGCCAGGAAGCCATATATCTATCATTTATAGTAAAAGTCAGGGATCCTATTCACAAAAAAGAAAAAAAAAACGAACAAAAACCAATATAATAGTATCATTCCTCTATTAAAATAATTACTATTAAAATTAGACAATTAACAGAGCACATGGACTGCATAATATTTTCATCAAAACTGCTTGTAAAATATATAAAATAAAATAAAACTTCCTCATGTACGTTAGAAAAGAGACAGCTAAAGTTCATGGGAATAGAATGCCTGTATCAATATCAAAATAATGAGAAGATTGTAGCCACAAAGAATAAATAAATAGAAAAGAACTTCAAACCATCTGATAACCTGACTGAGTACTTTAAGATACTCAAGGAAATTGATTTTGAAGTCACCAAATTATAATTCATGTGAGTGAGTGAAAATGATAGTTATAGAACTAAAGGATTCAGACATACAGGATAAGAGGGAATCTCTCTTTAAAATTCCACTGAAGAACAAAGGCTAGATATAAGAGAAATTCAGGAGGAGTTGGATTTAGTAATGTTTATGTGACTCAAACTTTACTGTTTTCTGAAAAAAAATCAAAAAGATAATTAAAAAAGAAAAAGAAACAGAGAATCAAAAAGATGTAAATGTTCCAAACAATGTTGAGTCCTAATTGCAGACAGGGAGGCATAAATGGGCAAAAAGAGTACAGACAGCAATACTTGTTGGTCTTCTTGGGGAATAGTCTAAAATTAAAAATATGAACCACTAAAAAAATTATTACATCCTATCACGCAAATTTTGAGAATTTATAAAGAGTAAATAAGCAGAACTTGAGTGTAAAAGGAAAACAACTCTCTGAAGAATGAAAAGTGATGTGCATTGTTAGCTATCTTACATTAAATATAGAAAAAACCAGGCATAACAATTTTGTGCATTAAAGAAAAAGAGCAATGTTGTATGGCATGATAGGACTTGTTCACTTTGAGACCTTTTTTCACTGAAAGGTGATAGCATGTTGTAAATATGCAATATCACTGAGAATCTATGGAATCTCATCTGGTGAAAAACTAGAAGAAAAACTAAGAGATGATTCTTTAAAATACCTAAATGTAAAAGTTCAGAAACTATCTCAACCCACTCTTTCTCCAAAACAATTTAGGAAGGCCAGTTTTACTTTAAAATAAAATATTGCAATAAATGGACAAAGTTATAAAAATAATACTAAAGCAGAATATCATCAACTAAAAAGAAATAGAATATACAATATTTAATAGCCAAAAATAGCTACTTTTAAGTGAGAAAAAAGATAAAAGGTAAAATAAATGTGAAAGAAGTTCTGATAGAACATTTATGAAAATGAATCATTAATTTAAAAAAATCAAAATGAAGAACAAGGAAATTTTGTTTTCTAAAAAGAGGTTATAGAACTCTAAGAAAACTTGGCAATTTTAGAAGAGTTTACGAGCTGTGGACCATGTTTTCCTCATTCCCTAGGCTCCTCTTCACTGAGAAACCAGCTGGCCCCACCTGGTGCCTCATCCGTGCTGGCTAGCTTTAAAAGTTCTGCGAAATGAAAGTTGTGAATCCCCAAATCTACAATGATTACCAGACTGGCAAGATAAACCAATGGCATGAATATTATGAGAGTAACCAACCACTTTTTAAAGCCAGGTCCACTAAATAAAACCCAAACCTTGCACCATTACTGTGGCCTAGAACTTCTGCATTGACAAGCATTAGTCATCGGAAAGAATCTGCACCTACTCTTCAAAATGGACATAATATTAAACCTATCCCTAATGACTATGATATCCATAGATTGGGACATTTCTCGACCTTCGCCAGAGAAGATATTGGTGCAGTAGATAGTGATTAACACAGAGACTAACTGTATAAAATAGAGAGAATAAGAGACCTTGTTAAATTTTGCCTGAAATATGGTATGTATACCACACCTCCTCCTCTCATGGCTCAGAGAGTATTGTGGAATGTGGGTATTTTATAAAATCAGGAAAATATAAATGATTATAAGAAAACAGTTCTCAGCCGGGTGGTGGTGGCGCACGCCTTTAATCCCAGCCCTCAGGAGACAGAGGCGGGTGGATCGCTGTGAGTTCGAGGCCAGCCTGGACTACAAGAGCTAGTTCCAGGACAGGCTCCAAAGCCACAGAGAAACCCTGTCTCGAAAAATCAAAAAAGAAAAAGAAAACAGTTCTCAAGGAACTAATAAAAAAATGAGGGGAGGGTAAAATAAAAAAGAAGAATTTAGGGAATAAATACTAAAACAGAAGGAAGCAGAGAGACAGAATGAAAAGTATATTTTTAGGGAATCAGGTGATTAAAATCAGGAAATTCTAAAACCTAAAAAGGAAATAAAGAAAACTATCCAAAGGCAAGTGAAAAACCATAGAAAATGGTTGGCAAGATGCACTTTAAATGACTCCTTCAACAGTAACAAGTATTCAGATCGGAAATTCCTCGGGAGAGTGTTCACCTAGTATGCACCAAGCCTTGGGCTGGATGTTCAGCACTGCATACACTTGGTGTCAGGACAGATATCTGCAATCTCAACATCTGGGAGTAGGAGGTTAGATCATAAGTTCAAGGCCATCCTCAGCTCTACAGGAAAACTTAGGTGAAAATACTGTTAGAAAAAAAGGAAGAAAAAGAAAGAGGAGGGAGAGGGAAGAGAGAGGGAGGAGACAATGGAGGAAGGGGGAGCAATGGAATAAGGGAGTAAGAAAGGAAAGGAAGAGATGGGAGGGGAGAAGGATGGAGAAGAGGAAGAAGGGAGTTGAAGGAAAGGTAAATAAATTTAATACTGAATTTAAAAAACTGTATAGAGAGAAAGAAATAAATCCTGAACAGTTAGTTCTGTGTTAAATTCTTTGAGTGTCATCTTTCCTTTTACAGGAAAAAGAAGAAACAAATGAGCTGAGGTAAAAAGACAAAAAGACACAGTCATGTGAGTGAGAAACAAAAATCATTTAACATTAAAATCAGTAACACTGGACTAGGGCTCAAAATAATGAATCAGCCTATTTTATTAATTTAATTTTTATTTACATGCTTGTGTGTGTGAGTATGCCTGATTATACATATATGTACCACATGAAGTGCCTGCCGAAAGAGGGCATAGAATCTCCTGGAACTGGAGATTATATACATATTCACCTAAATTAGAGTGTGGTATGCAATGACTAAGTGCTGAGGCTCTGGACATGAAGTATAATTATTATTAAAGTCATGAAGAAGGGAATGATTTTGAATTTTCGGAGACTGTAAGTGAAGGAGTATGAATGAATAGTCGCCAGGAAGAAAGGAGTTATGTAAATTTGTAAATATGTAAATTATGTAAAGAAATGTAAATTTGAAGCATGATTAATAAAAGTTCAGAGACTGATATTGGGGTTCAACCTGAAGATCAAAAAAGCAATAATGCCAGCCATTGCCTTTTACCTCGACCTCAGTCTGAAAATGGCGATCCTGCCTCCAGAAACTCTGAATGAGAATGCTTCTGAGATCTGTCTCCTCCCATTTTATAATCTTCCTTAGTTTAATCCTTAGGATTAAAGGTGTGTTCTACTGCTGCCTCATCTATAAGGCTGGCCAGTGTGGCTGTGTTACTTTTCTGATCCTCAGGCAAGTTTTATTTATTAAAATACAGATGAAATGCCACCACATAAATTATGTAAAAAAGTGATACTAAGGTGACACTTAAAAAGTAGAAACTTCCTAAAGTAACAAGAAACAAACACAAATACAACAATCTATATTTAAGAGTGTGTATAAAAACATAAATGTATAAATATATACATATTAATATTTTAGCTGAAGGGTGGAGCTGAACAACTATAACAATAAAAATAAAAGTTCTTGGCCCATTTACTTTTAAAATATATTTTGTGAGTGGATCGGGAAGTATATTATACTTACTTCCTGAAGGAAAAACAAGACTGGATTTCTAGAACGATACAAAAAGTTTTAAATACAAAAAGAAGCCAGCAATATTCCAGGAAAATAAAATTTTGAAAGCTAAGAATATAATTCTGGCACTGGACAAGGGAAAGATGTGGAATTTAAACAGTTAGCAGAAGTAAGAAGGCCTGCTTTTCTGAGGCCACAATCCATGGTGAAGATAAAACAGTCAACACTATTTCTCCACTAATAATGCAAAAACTGTTTCCATATACTAGAAATAAGGAAATGCTAGAAGAAGTGACTATATGAAAAGTTAATGGCCCCAACTCAATCCAGCATGTCCCAAATGGCCAAAATCATCTGTGTCCATACGGAAGAATTCAGTAATGTCATAGATGAAGTGGTGCTCATAAAGAGTCACTGAATTTGAAACATCAATAACAAAAATCTTTCTTTCAAAAATACAATTATCCTTCCAAGTCCAGAGAATGTTTTCATTGTTGACCACAAAGCAGAATGTACGTTTTAATGGTTATAAATCATATAATAACAAAATTGTAAAATAATTAACTTAGAAATTAATAAATGATTTAAAAGTTCTTTCTATCTGGAAGTTCTAAAAATACTTCAAAATAACTTTCAGATCATATGTTAAAAAAATATAAGTTGTACACTATCTTCAAAATAATGACAAGGTAAACTATTTCAAATCTATGCACAAAAGATGAAGTGACTGTAAGAGAAGATCACAATGCATAAGTACCTAGATCTTTCAAGCCAAGTTGGCTGATCATAACTCCAAAAGTCGGGAAACAGCTGTGTGTGGTGACACGTGCCTGTAAATCCTACTCTCAATGCTCCAGAGGCAGAGGAAGGAGAACTGCGCTTTCAGAAAAGGCCAACCTGTACTACATGAGACAGTATCTGCGATGGAAAGAATAGGAAAAAGAGAGAGGGGGAGAAGGGAAGGGAAAGTGAAGAAAATAATGGGTGCAGAAAAAGCTAGGAAGTGATAGCAGCATAGTAAATCAAAATAAAGTGAAATGGTGTTAATAAGAATAAAAAGTAAAATCAGGAACAAAACATTAAAAATATAAAAAAATTTTAAAAATCAATAGATTAGAAAATAACTGTTTAACAGTGATGAAAAGAGCAAAAAGTGACAGAAAAAATTTAAAAAAATCAAGCTATGTAATTTTTATACTCAGAATATTTTGATAATTACGTTAAAGGAACACTTTCTAGAAAAAACAGCCTCACATAGAGGCATCAGGTATAAACAAACTGATTAGAACAGAGGGGAAAAAAACATAAAAATATTGAATTCTCCCTGTAGAAGACTGTGGAGCAGATGGCGTCTCAATGGAAGCTGTACCAACTTTCAAATAGACAAATACCAAACCATATCAGAAAATAAAAATTTAAGAGCTTTCCAACTTATTTGTATAAAAGCTATAACATAATTTCTCAATCTGTCAACCTCCAAAAATGAAAGAGATATGTCTCACTTATGAACACTGGTGACAAACCTTAGTGTAGAAAATCCAATAAACAAAATATTAGTGTAGAGAATTTAATAATATAATCTTTAAAGCAATATCAATAGATTTGTTCAATACATGTAAGAGCGATTCGATAATAAAAAACCATAAAACAACTCAACTGTGGATACAGCTGAGGAAGAATCATGTCACCCAGGACACCTGCACACAGGGAGTGGCACCAACACAAAAATCCACATGTTTCTGATGAATCTCCCCACAGCATAAGATCCTTAACACTGAGGATCAATGTGCATTCAAGTTAGTGTTAAACACTAACTTAAAATGAGCTTCTCGAATAATATAATATATTATATAAATATAATATAAATTAACAATAAATATAAATTATAATACATTATAATCAAAACCAGGAATTCTCAATGTCGGTTCTTTATCTTGTTGTGACCATAAATATCTGCATGAATCCTATGTGCACAGACTCTGTGAATGCACCTAGAGTGACAGATATGAAGTGAGGATCAGCAGGCTGCATTCCTGCCGGCTGGCTCCCTGCTGCCTGGCTAGCCTATGTCCCTAACTAACAACACACAAATTGTATTCATTTAAACACTGCCTAGCCCATTAGTTTCAGCCTCTTATTGGCTAACTCTCACATCTTGACTAACCCATATTTATTAATCTATGTAGCACCACAAGGTGGCTTACCAGGAGAGATCTTAACCTGCGTCTGACTTTCTGGAGTATCCAGCTTCTGATTTTCTTTCTGTACTTTAAATATCAGAAGAAAATTAACCAATACAGGACCTTAAATCATTCACAGGAGTGTAGTCCTCATGGCCTCAGCACTCTTAGACAGTTTTTCTATGTACTATCATAATACAAACCCCTGACTCATACAGGGACTTTTTAAAGTGGTCAATGAAAATAACAAACCCAACAGCTAACATAAAGAAGATATAAGCCATACCAGATTATGACCATCTTAAGACAAAAGTCCATAAGCAGCACAATTGCTTTTGGTTATATTTGATTGGTTATGTTAGAGAAAGAAATAGGTTCATGGATGTATTGGTTGGTTTG
This sequence comes from Arvicola amphibius, assembly GCF_903992535.2. NCBI lineage: Eukaryota > Metazoa > Chordata > Mammalia > Rodentia > Cricetidae > Arvicola > Arvicola amphibius. The sequence continues at coordinate 12,402,665 of NC_052048.2, forward strand.
CTATTGGCTTCAGCAGGGGATGGATGGATGATCATGGTCAGTGACATACCTGTGATGGAGGGGGGTCATCTGTCTATGTGTTACTTTCATTGGTTAATAAAGAAACTGCCTTGGTCCTTTGATAGGACAGAAAATTAGGTAGGCGGAGTAAACAGAACAGAATGCTGGGACGAAGAAGGCAGTGATGCAGACGCCATAGCTCTCCTCTCTGAGATGGACGCAGGTTAGAATCTCCCAGTAAGCCACCACCTCGTGGTGCTACACAGATTATTAGAAATGGGTTAATCAAGATGTGAGAGCTAGCCAATAAGAGGCTAGCTATAATGTGCCAGGTAGTGTTTAAATGAATACAAATTTGTGTGTTATTATTTCAGATGTAAAGCTAGCTGTGCAGTAACCAGGCAGGACAAAAAGCAGGCCTGCTCACCTCCTGGCTACAGGCCCAAAAGGATCCAAAAAAAGTAGATGGATATCTATAGGAATGAGTGATCTAAAAGAAATTAATCAAACTGTCACAACTTACGCTTGCATTCCACATTTGTTAGGAAGATGATAATGACATGGGCTTCTAGCATTGAGGTGACACCACATGACTAGCTTCAGTTAGTTTCAGCAGTCCTGGACGATGGGCCTCAATTGATGTTTAAATGTTATTTCAGAGAAGAAGCTAAAATTTTAGAACAGGGAAAAGCAAAGGACTTGAGATTTCCCAAGATCAAATTCTTGGTGAGGGCACTTACGCTGACCCACAGAGAAATGACTGCTGAACTTGCCTAAAGGTGAGACTACCCTTCAAGGTTCCTGCTTCAAGAAAGAGTCTGCCAGACATTCTGCAGGACATAGAAGAAAGTGACTGACAAACTGCCTATATAGGCAGAGCTGTCTTTGAAATTTCCTACTTTATGGAAAAGTCTGCTGGATACTTTGGGTCTGTAGGCTAAAGATGGATGCTCCAGTGTTACAAATGAATTTTGGGTGACTGTTCAGACAGTGAGATGTCTCTGTCAATTCTAGAGTTTTGGAAGTTGCTTACAATGCAGTTCTTGTTTACTTAGGTAATATATCCTTATGGAGTCTCTGATAGAGTTGAAGAATAGACAGTAATAATATAGTTTTCCTTAGTTATGATAAAAGATAAAGTAGATATAAATATTGGAACTGTAATTCTTGCTTTATAACTGTTTTGTTATATGTAATTTTACTATGTTGAAGATAAAGGCTTCCTTTTCACTTAAACAGAAAAGGGGGAGGTGATGTGGGATTCCCCTCTGTATGCTGTAAATATCATTGCTTAAAGGAACTGCTTTGGGCCTATAGCAGATCTATAGGGGAACAGAGCTAGGCAGGGAAAACTAAAAAGAATGCTGGGAGAAAGGAGGTGGAGTCAGAGAGAAACCATGGAACTTCCCAAGACAGACACTGGGAACTTTACCTGGTAAGCCACGGCCACGTGGTGATAGAAAGATTAATAGAAATGGGTTAAATTAATATAAGAGTTAGCCAAAGCTAGAACTAATGGGCCAAGCAGTGATTTAATTAATACAGGTTCTGTGTGATTATTTCAGAGCTGGAAGCTGAAAGCCAAAAAGCGGCCTTTCTCCAACAGCTGCTTTGGCCATATGATTCTGGCTTTAAGAATAGAAAAAAAAAGTTTATAGAATTTACCTCAGCAACTAAGAAAAGTCATGAAGACCAGGCATGTGTCAAGGATGTCCCTGAATGGAGGCCTAGAAAAATTTTAGTGGAACTGTGAAATTGAAGCCTGGGTTGCTTTGGAGACTCCAAGATGTTACAGATGCCAGAGTCATGGGGTTTTTAATGAGGAAAACTGCTAACAGGGAATAGAAACAGTTGAAGAGAAAGAAGTGTATTGCAGTCAGCAAAGTTGAAAGGAGTTGAAGATCTGATTTAGAGTTTGCCCAGCAGGTTTTTGGTCTTGCTTTGGCCCAGTATTTCCTCAACATATGCCCATCCCTAAGTTTTGGAATGGTAGTAAATATCCTGTGTGATTATATGTTAGAATTATGAGATCTGTTTTTTATATTAATATTTTATAGGAGATTATAACTAAAAGATTACACAATCTCAGAAGAGACTGTGATAGACCGTGGGTGTTATAATCTGCTACCTTGTCTATCACCTGGGACCTGGGTACCCTATCCCTTTAAGAGATAAGCTCCAACCACTCCCAACCTTCCCTCTTCCAGGAAGTGGACCCTCTTCCCCCATCTCTTTTTCTCTGTGTCCTTCTTATGGAGAGGCAGCTTCTGCTTCTGTCTCTTCTCCCCATTTCTCCCATTTCTTTCCTCTGTCTTTCCCTTTCCCCTCCCACCACTGCCCCTTCTGGGACCAGTCTCCCACCACATGTTTATAAATGATAACATTGGTGCTATGAACTCAGCAGGCTATCCCTTGCAGCTGAAGACTGCTAGGGATCCTGTAATCATCTAACTTCTCTTCTATATTGTCTCTTTTCAAACTTAAAAGTGCTGGAATTCTACACCCACCATCAAATAGTAGCTTCCTCTTGCAAATCTCACTATGCCTCCAGGATTATGTAGTCACTCAGTTGTGGTTTCCTCATGTAAAAAACAGCCCAGTACTGGTCAACCACTTGCCCTTTGGGCCCTAGGGCCTCTGACTCCATGTGACAAAGTAGGAATTCGGTTGTGCCCACCCATTCTCACAGACCCTGAACTTTGACTGATAACCCAAAGTTCAGTTTGAGCCATGGACCATGCTGAATTTCTGGGATTCTGGAATTTGATCTTTGAATCTTGCCTTACTCATGGAGACTGTGCCAACCCACCCTCAGATCTCAAACTACATAGCTGTCTGTTATTCACTTGTAGTTGGTCAGTGATTGTTAGTTGAAAATGCTTCCTACTTGTTCTATGTTTTTCTGTCTGCTTTTCACTCCTGGCATGTAATCTGTTCCCTCCATGTAATAATACCCATACTAAACTGTCCTGTCACTGCCAGGCCTTCACTCCATCTAGTGGGTTTGTCTCTAGTTCTGGCTTGTGCCACAGGCACCCCTTCCCCCCACTGCCTCCTACAACAGCAGCAGAATGTGTCTATTTTCCATGTGCTGAGCCCTGTTTCTACCACTGCTATGTTGTAGGCAAAAATCCTAAACCTGGACCTTCTACCAGCCTACTTCCCAAATTTCTGTCAGTCCACTGGGACAATTGGTAAGACTTTTCCCTTTTGGCCTAGTGCCTCTTGATGACTGCCCTTTCTTGGATTCTCCCCTAGCACTGTAGTCACTGAGTGGTGCATTCATTTTTGGGGCCCAGACCCCTAGGTGATGTGGGATTCCCCTCTGTATGCTGTGAATATCATTGGTTAATAAAGGAACTGCTTTAGGCCTATAACAGAGCTATAGCAGAACAGAACTAGGTGGGAAAACTAAACTGAATGCTGGGAGAAAGAAAGGTGGAATGAGAGAGAAGACATGTAGCCCCACTAGAGTCAGACAGAACTTTACCCGGTAAGCCACAGTCATGTGGTGATACATAGATTAATGGAGATGAGTCAAATTAATATGTAAGAGTTAACCAATAAAAAGCTATAACTAATGGCCCAAACAGTGATTTAATTAATACAGTTTCTGTGTGATTAGTTCGGGACTAAGTGGCCGGGAACTAACTAGCGGCCTTCCTCCTACACCTGAGATCTGTGAATACTTTTTGGGATGACACTCCCACCTAGTGCCTCCCAGGTGACTGCCCTTTCTCAGCCCTGGTTATCTTGTGGATGAAAGGTTAACAACCTGAGCCAATTGTTTGTTTTTCTGCCTCTCCCATAGGAACAGGCTGACATTTCTAACTTCTACCAGCAGAAGGCTAAATTTAAAGAGTCATGCCATTTGGACCACCATGACTGCCACCATTTTCTTTGAGCTTCACAAAGGGAGGAGCCAGAGGTTTCACCCCTAGTCAAAGTGTGATGGCAACAGGCTCTCCACATGAGGTCCCACCCCTAGCCAGCTTCCTCTCACTCACTTTTTATTAAACTTTATGTGGAACTTAAATTCAACTGTGTGTAAATGTATGTATACTCACTACTAAGTGTTTGAAGTTTATTATATCTCATTCCAGACTAAGAAAGCAATAAGTCTCATATTTTAAATTTGTATGTACTTTTAAGCCTCTTACAAAACTACTGTATATGTAACCCAACCCTGCTTTAGGGTATGTTAAGCTGTTCTCCACTATTGTCAGTTCTACCATTAAGCTTCTAATGCAAACAGGTTTTTTAATCTTTTGTCTTTCACAAGTATAAATATCACCTGTTAAGTTGAAAGCCAATACAGTCAAGCTTGGACTCTCATCTCCAGGCAGAACCTATTCTGTAGTTATAACTTATCTAGGCCTGATAAACAGCCCTTAACTGCTCAGAGATCTGGGGAATATGGCACTTAAATGTTTAATTATTAAAAGACTTTTCATAACAGAGAGACAGGTTGGCTCCCAGCAGCAGCACTCCATTTCCTCCAAAGAAGACAGAAGACAGGTGGGCAAAGAACAATGTCCATCCACAATTTTCTTCATCAAGTGAAATCACTGACCACTAGGTGAAACTGCCTTTCATTTAAACTGAAGATCTCCAGACAGTGGGCAGAATCACTGGAATTGACAGCCTAGCTGCTCCAGGTCAAGGCAGGTTTACCATCCTACAGATTTGCTAACACACAGGATCTTCTGGAGCCTGGCAGGCCCTTCTTCTAACAACAGAAGGCAAATACAGTTCTGATGCACCTGCCCTCAACAAACACGGAGGACCCTGAAGAGTGGCACTATGTAGCCAACCAAGTAAGTTCTCTGTCATTTTTAAATCAATAACTCAATAAAATTTTATCTTTTTCAAAGATCTCTGATGTAGTTTGACAGCTGAGAGGTTTTGTCAGCTTAAAAGGACAAACTCCCCAAACAAATTTCAGTACAATTTCTTAACATGTTCTAAATAAAGGGTATTTTAAGATGTACAAATGCAAGTTATTAAGGTGTATGCCTACAAGTTATAAAGGTGTGGGGACAAATGAAAGATATCAAATTTCTCTCTCACACTGCATTTCATAGTCTTAAAAATACTTTTCATTGTACAAACACCTCTGTCACAATCATATTTATGTCACAATCACATAAATATGCTACTGTTTATACAATATATATGTCTAAAACTTATGTTTTTACACACTCAAAATTGTTTTGAGTTCCAGGGAACTGAAATGAAGGATCCACCTTAAGCAGGTCAGATACCCCTCTCAACTTCCTAGTCCTGAAAATTTTTTTCTTCCTAAACTTAACTTTGTCCTCTATTCTGCCAACACCTTGCCAGGTCTGAGAGACACCAGACAGTTCCATACCACAAACCCTAGACAGGAATAAAGCAACCAGCTACCCCAGGATATGACCAGCACCCAGTTTTCTCATCCCCCCCCCAAGACAATGCTCACAAATAATCAGGAAGCAGTCTTGAGAATCCGCCACCCCAATTCCCTCAACCTGCTATGTCTTACTTCATGCCTTTCTATTATAAGAAAAAAAATGGCACTCTTATAACCTGCTGGCCTGGTCTGTAACCTGGGTACCCTGTCCCTTTAAGAGGTAAGCTCCACCCACTCCTAACCGTCCCCATTCTGGCAAGTGGGCCCTCTTTCTTCCCCCCCCCTCCTTCTGGAGAGACATTTTCTGCCTCTTTCTCTTCTCCTCCCCTTTCTCTCCTTCTCCTCTCTCCCTTTCCCTTCCTCTTCTATAACCCACTAAATAAACTCCATACCCAAACTCTCTGCATGATGTATCTGTCTGTTTCCAATACACCAAGGGGACCTGCCAAGGCTTCATGGGACCCACTGCTGTCCCTCATGGGACCATTGCCCCTCATGGGACCAGTCCCCCACCACCTGTTTATAAATGACAACAATGGAGTCTTTTGAAGTTGTACTGAATGAATTTTTCACTTGATATGGCTACAATTTTTTGGAGCCATGGAGTAGAAAATGTTTTAAATTAATATGGCCCCCAAAGGGAGTGGCACTTTTAGGAGGTGTGACTTTGTTGGAGTACATGTGGCCTTGTTGAAGGAAGTGTGTCATTGTAGAGGCTGCCTTTGAAATCTCATGTATGTTCAAGCCAGTGTTTCAGTTTATTTCCTGTTGCCTGAAAGACGCACAACTCTCAGTTTCTCTCCAGCACCACGCCAATCTGCACATCTCCATGTCCCACCATGATGATAATGGACTAACTAACCCTCTGAAAATTGTAAGCTGCCCCAATTAAATGTTTTTCCTTTATAAGACTTGCCATGGCCATGGTGTCTCTTCATTGCAAAAGAAGCCCTAAGACTGTGGGGAAGGAGATACCCCAAGATCCTACAATTGTAAACCCAGCAGGGAACAATGCTATACTAGGAAAGTTGAGGTATTTGACTGTCCTGTAAGAGCTGAAGCATGGAAAAACTCCAGAAAATCATGGAAATGTGGTTTCTTGAAGAGTTGGGGAGCCCAACCTTTACCTCTGTGAAGGTCATCCAAATCAAAAAAATCTCATCCACATCTCCTTTTGGTGACATCTTAAAGACTCTGAACCTTAAACTATGTTGGTGCTTTAATGACCTTGGGGACAATGGGATAGAATGAATACATATTTGATGTGGGGAGTCTTGAATGGGGGTTCAAGAGAGATGCTAAGATAGACTGTTTGGGAGTATTAAGATTTTTTAAAGAGTTATTACTGTCCTGGACACACAGACAGACAACAGAATGGCCAGGGTTCTGAGGTGATAAGACAGACAGCATGACAGGGTACCAAAGACAGGAATTCAGGGCCCACATGGTAAAAGTGGGATACCTTCTTGTACCTTCTGTAGATTGAAGTGGATTTACAAGACAAGACAGAAGTCAGGGTGGTTCCCAGGCAAGAGACAGGGAGAAGCAGGATGTGTAGCTACAAAAACAAACTTTGATGTCAACTTACCTCTCCAGAAAGTTTGTTTCCTGTGCATCTATTAGCTGGAGATTTACTGACAATGCCTCAGTGCCTGTGTATTTCTGTAAGAGATAAAGGACTGCCAAGGCACTGGGAGCAGCAGAACTGTCACGGTTCATCCATACAGGTTATACACTGGATGGAAGGACTTCGATGTTTAGAAATGCATGGACTCATAGGGATACAATACAGAGTGACACTATGGTTCTAGTATAAAACAAGAACCTCTGTTTTGTTTAATCTTACTTTCAGTTTATGTTTGGTGTATATAGATGCTTTTATGGTTATGTACCTATATGTGGGGTATGCATGTGTGTTTAAAAATTACATTTTATTCCTTAATTTTTTTAAACAGGGTCTTTCACCATCTGTGCTGGATAGTTTTTGCTGATTTGACATGAGCTAAAGTCATCTGAAAGGAGGGAATCTCAATTAAGAAAATGCTTTCATAAGGTCAGGCTATAGGCAAGCCTGTAAGGCATTTTCTTAATTCATGATTTAGGGAAAGGTCCTGCCCATTTTGGGTAGTGCCATCCCTGGGCTGCTAGTCCTGGGCTCTATGAGAAAGCAGGATGAGCAAGCCATAGAGAGAAAGCCAATAAGCAGCACTCCTCCGTGGCTTCTGCATCAGCTTCTGCCTCTAGGTTCTTGCCCTGTGTTAGTTCCTGCCCTCACTGCTTTTGATGATGAGCTTTTGTACAGAACTATGAGCAAAATAACTCCTTTATTCCCCAGTGTTTCTTTGGTCATGGTATTTTATCATAATAGTAGGCCTAAGACACCAAGCTTCAGTTATTTATTTTACCAGTATTGTAGCTCACCAATTAAGCTAGAGCTGTAGACTAAGAAAATTCATGGATGACCCGTCTCTGCTCCCACAGCATAGGGATTATAGACAAGTGTCACTGTGCCTGGCTTTGACCTGAGTGCTGGGCATCTGAACTCAGGTCTCCATGCTTGCAAGCTCTACCACTGAGCTCTTCCTCCAGACCCCCAGACACTTTTATCTACAGTTTCCATGTTGGAAGACAAGGATGCACAAGCTGAAGAAATTCAGACCTCCAGATTCCCAAAGAAAACAAACTCAGATCTTGTTAATTATTTGCATTTCCTAGAAGAAAGAAAAAAAATCAACCTTTTGGATTTTCTGAATCTAAAATTCATAAAAAACAAACAAACAAAATACCAGATGCATAAAAGGCCTCCCAGGATTTCTGGGACTGAGCACCCCGTAGACACATTCTCCATCCATTTTCTGTGTATCTGGTCATTTCAGCATCATGGCATCTGTTTGTGGCTTTGCTTCTTTTACCTAGCAGCAGGTAGAAAGATTTATTAATAAGATAAGGCAGCATAGTTAAGTTAATTATGGACATGTGAAACAAGAAAAAAAATGGAGCAACCCCTTCAAGCCCTTTGACCCCATGTCGCATGGTGTCCATTACATCAAAAGAATGCTTCCCCTTATGCCCTACTTTTCAATCATCAAAAATATTTTTGAATGTTTTGTTTATGTGTGTTTTTTCATAGTTTTTATTACAAAGCATTCCCCCCCCCCTTAACACTTGTTTGAAGAGAGATTTTTGTTGTTATTTGGTTCTTATACTTTAAAATGGTCTGTCAGGACCCACCCATATCATTAATCAAGAACACAAAAATATCTGGAGTAGAATGATTTATCTTACAAATTCTTGAACTGAAAATTTGTTAGTCAAAGACATGTTTGTGACACACATTATTTACAATTTGATTTGTTTATTAGGACCTAGGCCCATCAAGTATGGAGGGCTATCTCTACATCATATTATATGCATTTGCTGAATGCTCACTCTATCACATGCATAAGGTTTGGTTGTGTCATTATGAAGTGAACAAACATAATTAAATTCATTCATTCATTGAATAAATATTTACCGCTGTGTGTTAAACACTGAACCAATTACAGGAAGCATAACAGTGAGTTAGACATTTGTAGTTTGGCAAGGAGGACTTTAAACAGTTGTGTGTAGTATACCAATAACGAGACGTTTATGTTACAAGAAATGTTTTGAAGACAGCTTACATACTCATGGGGGTCAGTGAAATTTTTCCGTGGGAAGAGGTGCATAGACAAAGATCTACATGAGAAGGAATGAGGGGAAGACACACACAAAGCAATTCGCCTCTGACCTAAAAGTGTTTCATTAACACAGTAGAAAATAATAACCACTTCAATAATTTTTAAGCTCAATTGATGTAAGTAGGAGAAAAATCATTAAAACAATGCAGAGATAAGATGCGTTTAATTCCAACTGGGAGAATCAAAACAAATTGTCATTTGAGTTTTTTTCGAGAAGAATAAATGCGATTTGGGACTTGGGAAAGTGGAATGAATGAGTACTTCGATCAAAATGAACAGGTGTTACAAGGCCACAGACGCAGGGGAGTATGGCGCATATTTTGAAAAGACTGGTATAGCCAGAAGGCATAGAGAGTGGAGCCCTACAGTGAGAAGTAAGAGATAAAACCTGTAAAGCAAAAATATAATTATAGAATCTTGATAGCAGAAGGAAAATTATATTACATGCAGTTTAACACTTAACTGATGGCTGGTTTCAGATCATAACAATGAATATCACGCCATGAAATTTGAATTTTATTATCACAGCAATGAGGCATCCATGTTTTGTTGAGCAGGAAATAAAATGATCAGCTATCCCTCTAGAAAACCCAATCTGTTGGCAGCGGAGGATTACTAGGCAGGAGAAGTGAGTGGAACCAAGGGCCCCAGGAAGATCTATTGCCATAATGAAGGCAAGACCAGAGCATAGCAGTGGCAATAATGACAGAAAATTACATCCATGGAAGAGGTAACTTAGCACCAAAGGAGCATGACAACTCAGTCGGTTGAGAGAATGGAGTCCAGAAATGTGCTGGTCCCTTAATACTTGAGTGAATGCAGAAATGCAGAAATGAGAGTGGTTTGGGAAAGTAAAGAGTTTGACATTTTTGTTGCTGTTGTTACAGTTGTTTGGGCAATGACATCGGCCTATTAATGGCTAGCCCTAACTATAAATTAACCGATTTCTAATAGTTTATATTTTACCTTGAGGCTCATAGATTTCCAGTAATGTTCGGACTTCTTTCTCATTTGGCAGAAACATGGTGTCTCCTCAACTGTCTACTCTCTCTCTGTATCTGTTTAGACCTCTCACCTAGCTTCATTCTGCTAAGCCATTAGTAGAAACAGCTCTATTCATCAGACAATAAAAGCAAAATGTTTGACTTTTTAAGAATGTGCAAAAGGCAATGTCCAATGATGCAAGAGGTGCTGAGGTCCTGTCCTGTCGACTCAGGCCAACTTGTTCTATCCACTTGAGGTCATTGGGCAAATACAAGTGTCTTTATTGGTGTGGATCTTTATGGTTTAAGAGTCAATGATTAATTGAGTGTGTGGTTCACACCTGTAATCCCAGAACTTGAGAGGCAGAAAAATCAGGAGTTTGAGGCCAGCCTTGCCTATACAGGGAGTTTGAAGTTATATGGAATACCTTGTCTATCTCAAAAGAAAAAGAGAAAGAAAAAAAGCAAGGAAGGAAAGAAGGAAGGAAGGAAAGAAGGAAGGGAGGGAGGAAGGAAAGGAAGGAGGGGGAGGAGGGGAGGGAGGGAGGGAGGGAGGGAGGGAGGGAGGAGAGAGAGAGAGAGAGAGAGAGAGCGAGAGAGAAAGAAAGAAAGAAAGAAAGAAAGAAAGAAAGAAAGCAGAACAAAATGATTGACAATGATTCTAGGAAAAAAGAATTTAATAGCCATTTAATAATGAATTGTAGTTTGATAAAGGCAAGATACTTATGATACATTGAATCAAGTATTAATTCTTATTTCAAAGTAAAATAACTAGTCACAAAATACAAAGTAATCACAAGACACAAAAAATAAACAAATCTGTGTTACAAAGATATTTATACTTTATCCCTTCTAAATGCGTTTAAGCATAGGATTCTGTGTTTATTTTATTGCTATTATTTGGCACCAACCACCTAATTTACCTTAAAGAAAACACAAAGTGTATAAAAGCTAAGCTAAACCAGAGACCATGATCTCAGGGGGTAAAAGCAATTTGTGTTAGTCCTGAGTCCCTCCTTCCTGAATCAGTTAGATGAAAGTCTTAAGTTCCAGAAAAAACACAGACACTAAGTGTGATTCCTTCCTATCTCTTAGCTCTATTACGCAAATCTAAATGTGCCTACCCTGTTGCTTTGTTTGCTGTGTACACAGGCGATGAAACCCAAAGAAAGAATGGGAAACATGACTCCTAGACACGTGATCAGTGTGTGCAATGCAATAAGACAGAGAAAAGTATGTCCCGTTTTACTTGTCTGTGGGATGCTTCTCGTTTTAATGACGGCGAGAAAGTGACAAGGTGACAGTTTAAAAGGTGAGGAGTTCAGTTCGTGCCAGATTTAGCTTTGATGGGAGGGAGCAGATGGATGTGCCTGTCACTCAAGAAGGAGCACATATGTAGTTGGAGGGCATTGAAAAATTAGCCTCTGTGATAGAGTTTGGGAAAGCATCGGCACACATATGTTTGGAACTGCCCTTCCAGAGGGAGAGTAGAGAAGCAATAATATACAAATTCTAATCCTTCAACTCTTAAAAAAAAGAATAGAAGAAATGATAAAGATATCAACTCAGATGCCCAGGTGTGAAGAGCTGTAGAGGAGAGAGAAGAGAGTTGGTTGTTGTCAATAGCAACTTCCAGATCTTGTAGGTTTTTGACTGTGGGTTTTACAGAGGCGTTTGGAGCTTTTTGTCAAGTGACACATGAAAGACATTACTCTCTCGACTGCTGAACAAAAAATGACTTTTTCTTCAGAAGTTCTTTCTAAAAGGCTCTAGCCAGCTACACCTTGCTCTGTGACTTCTCTATTTTACTTAAAGACAGCACATTCTTCAGGAGAAGTAAGCCGGAACTACCTGATGCTTGGTTAAATTGAATCCCACTTTGATTTAACATCTGTAATTGCCCTTGTTCTTCCAGAAGACACAAAGGTAAATAAACCATCGAGTGCTTCATCTCTATTAGCCCACAGTCTACTTGGAGATAAAATATATACAACCAGAATGTCGCCATGGGTGCTCGGCTCGCTCATTAGAAGCAGAGGAAATGTACACTGAATATTTTATGGAAAAGGCATGTGTTGGGTTGCTTGGAGAAAACAAACAAACCACACCAGCACCCAGCAAGGCAAAGCAGGAGGCCACCATACCAACAGAGGCAACACATTTGAAAGACAGACGTAAGTACATGACTGCTGAGGCATAATGAACATCTGCTTACAGAGAACACATGATTGACCTAGTTCTGACATATGCCCTTGAAAAGAGGAATCGAACGAATATCATAATTTCTGAAACAAAATTAGGGGAGCAATTAGGAAGAAGCCATGGATATGGATGAACAAAATGCTTAATCCATGGGCAATTATGCTCAAAATGGTGTGCAAGACGTTGTGAGGGGGCAGATGGAAAAATAATTCCAAAGTATAAATCATAAGCACAAATATATGGGTTTCCATATATAAATGATATCCACAAGGGTTAATTTGGAAAACTCTCTTCTGCTTTGCCTCAAAGTCAAAGCATTTGCTGTACTCTAACCTTTTGTCCCATCCCAAACACTAAGAAAAGGGATGCCAACCAGTAATTCTAAGGTTATTGAATTCCAGGTTCAGGTTGACATTAGTAATTGAAGAAAGGGATCAAGATGGGACTAAATTCATATACTTGGATGAGAAAACCAAACAGAAGAAGGATGGTTTTCAAGCCCATGTGCTGTTAGGCATGAAGGTAATGAACTCTGTGGGAATAGGAAATGAATAGATGAAGCCTGTTTGCTTCAGAGCAAACTCTTTAGAGCAGCAACTCTCAACATGCGGTTCATGACCCTTTGGGGCATAGAAGGACACTTTTACAAGGTTCACCTAAGACCATCGGACAACACAAATATTTACATTATGGCTCATAACAGTAGCAAAGTTACAGTTATGAAGTAGCAATGAAAATAATTTTATGGTTGTGGGGGTCACCACAACATGAGCAACTGTGTTAAAGCAACAGCATTAGGAAGGTTGAGAAGCACTGCTCTAGAGTTTTCAGGCTGAGTCTCAAGAAGAGGGAAGAAGGAAAGAACTCATCAGACTTTGGAGTTGACAAACAGAGTCAGAGCAAAGCCAGAGCAAATCCACAAGCTTATATTCTGATGTTAGAGAGACCATTCCAGAGTTCTGCGGAAGCTCTCCTGAATCAAACAAGCGACCCTGAGCAGACCTCCACTTGAGCAACCCTGCACATGAGCAACCCTGCATGTGAAGAAAACCCACCAGACCCAACCAAGAACCATACAGAAGACTACAGGAAACCACAGCACCTAGATATCACATGTACAAAAGGGGCCTTGTTCCTTCCAGGCAGAGGAGATCTCACTCCAGAGGCTTTGGGCAAAGCACTCAGGAAGGCTTTTCTTAGTAATTAGTTCTAGAATAAATGCTGTTCCCATACCCACTAATAAATCTTAAATGAGAAAACGGCAAGGCCACGGCACTTCTAAGTAACTTAATTAGAATAGCAAGTGGCTTTGTGCTTAAAACCCCAAAGCAAGTAGGCTTTTGAGATCATACAAATGCGGTTCCAGAGGCAAGCACACCACAGATAAGCAGGCAGCCCAGCATCACTCTCTGCTACCAATAGCATACTTCAGCTAGCTCCTGTGCCCATCCGTGCACTCTATTTTAACCTGATAATACCAAGAAGGTTGCTGATGAGCCACATGGTCCAGGCTGCAAAAGGGGCATTTGGTGTATGAATTACCAACTGAATATAGATAACCTGAAAGACAGCAGTGAGGGGAAATCAACATTGCACATTTGGGTGGTGTATGTGCATAACCACATTGCGTATAAGATACAAGTTGTCAGGCCGGGCGATGGTGGCGCACGCCTTTAATCCCAGCACTCGGGAGGCAGAGGCAGGTGGATTGGATCTCTGAGTTTGAGGCCAGCCTGGTCTACAAGAGCTAGTTCCAGGACAGGCTCTAAAGCTGCAGAGAAACCCTGTCTTGAAAAACCAAAAAAAAAAAAAAAAAGATACAAGTTGTCTAATATAAAGATGTGAGTGTATGCTTACAGATAGGTAGGTAGGTAGGTAGGTAGATAGATAGATAGATAGGTAGATAGATAGATAGATAGATGATAGATAGATAGATGATAGATAGATAGATAGATAGATAGATAGATAGATGATAGATAGATAGATGATAGATAGATAGATAGATAGATAGATAGATAGATAGATAGATAGATAGATAGATAGATGATAGATAGATAGATGATAGATAGATGATAGATAGATAGATAGATAGATAGATAGATAGATAGATAGATAGATGATAGATAGATGATAGATAGATAGATAGATAGATAGATAGATAGATAGATAGATAGATAGATAAAAGAGAAGAGCATAAATTGTCTTCTCATTGGTCAGAAGCCCGAGAGAGATTAAATATCCTAAGACAGCAGGACACAATAACCACTGGTACAGAGTGGTCCAGTTTATTGATGTTAGCCAGTATTAGACAATAGCCAGCCAATTATTGATATCATGGGTACAAGAATGTGACCTCTGTGATGGTGGAATAAAGGCTGTGCATGGGCCCTGAATGAACTCTTCCTTCCCAAGCTTTATCTACCAGAGATTTGGAATGGTGTCTTGAGATCAGTGTGGTCAGGGGGATCCAAATATACCACCCACCCTCAGTGAGACCAAAGCAGCCCCTTCTTTCTGGTGTGCACATGTATATATGATGTGTGTATGCAGACACATGTGTGCCACAGTATGATATGGAGGTCAGAGGACAATTCCATGTGTTAGTCCTCACCTTTGGCCTTTTTGGAGACAGGATGTCTTTGTTGGTCACAGCTTCAGAAGGCAGAGTTCATGGCCCATGTGAGGATTCTCCTGACTCTGGTTTCTCATCCAGTGTAGGAGCACTGGATCTATAGATGCTCACTACTGCACCTGCTTTACATGGGATCTGTGGGATCAAACTCAGGTCCTCGTGTTTGAACACTCATTCATTCCCCCCAAAACAGTCACTTCTTGTCATGTTAATTAATTGAACCCCATATTCTAGAAGGGGTTATATCAATTTTAACAGGAATGGATACAGTTTTCACAACTGGGGTTATTAGGTCAGAAATTACAGAAATGGTCTCATGGCAACATGGGATTCTCTTTAACAGATTACACTCCATGAAACCCACAGACAGAAAGGCATGAGAGGTGTCTGCAGCATGGACCCATCCCATCCTGCATTACTCTGAAACTACTGGAACTGTCTGTGAAATCACAAGTGTGATCTAGGGACAGTGGTTCACACTTGCCATCTCAGTGTTGGAAGACAAACATGGGCAGATTCCCAGGTACTTCCTGACTAGCCAAGTCTAGCCAGAATGGCAAACTCTGGGCTTAACTTGAGATCCTGTCTTAAAAAATGAAATGGAAGTTGGCCCTGAAAAACACACAGGAAAGTAATGGTATACAGAGAAGAGCATTTATACAGATACATACATACATATATAAGTTCTACAGACTGAGCAGAGTATTTATACAGATTCATGCATACATACAAATACTCTTCGATCTGAGTGGAGTATTTATACAGATACAAACAAACATACATACATACATACATACATACATACATATGTTTTACAGACAGGAACAGGGTATTTATACACATACATAAATATATATACTCTACAGACTGAGCAGGTATTTATACAAATATATACATACATAAATACATCCATGCATGCATGCATAAATTTTAGAGACTAAGAAGGTTATTACACAGATACATTGATAAATACGTATGTTCTACAGATTGAGCAGGGTTTTATACAGATACACACACACATACACACACACACACACACACACACACACACATATATATATATACACATATATATATGTACACACAAATTCTACAGACTGATCAGGGTGTCTATACACATACAAACATATATTCTACAGACTGAGCAGGTACATTTATCCAGATTTATACATAGATATATTCATGTAAAAACAGTGAAGAAAAGAGACCATAGATTTCAAATAGAGCAAGTAGGGATGTATGGATGTTTATAGAGAGGAAAGGAAAAAATGAATGAAGTAATTATATTATGAACTAAAAATAAAAAATACTAAAAACATTAGATGTGGTTATTGAGGAAACCATTCTGAAGTCAGCCTCCAGCTCCCACAAAACCCACATGGGTAAACATATCCACAAACATGTGCGCACACACACATAAAACACACACATAAGTGACATAACCGTCAAGAGATGAATCTATGAATGGACAGGGCCTTCATAGTGCAGTATATCCTACTGATGATATGACATCTCACAGTATCACACTCTCAATATACATACCACGTAGATATAAAACCTATAAACTGGAAATGGAATGTCCTCCCTTGAAGAGTGTTTATTCATAGTCCTATGACTCTTGGCTAAGCATATTTAGCTGTCTGTTCTTGACAGGAGGATGTAGAGGCTGGGAAAGAAAACAAGAATTGTATTAAACTTCAAGACAAGACTGCGCCAGGCTCCTCATAACAGGAGAGATCAGGGAAGGACAGAAGCAATCACATTATCATATGCAATGGTCCATAGCCATAGGGTGTCTAGCAAACTGTAGGGGATATATTTGGTACATAGGAATAACTGGAGTTACCTAATTGTCTCGGTAAATGGACCTGTGAAACATGGGTCTAGTAACCAGAGATTCTAATTCCTCTGGCTCAAGTTTTGATCATTCATTAGGTTAAATAGCCCAGATCAATATAGATGATTAATGGGACACTGGAGAATGAGTATCAAACAAGTAGCAGAAAATTTCAAAATATTTTGCAATATATTTTCTAAAAAAGCACATTTATGCATAGTGGTGCATACCTGTCATTTAAGCACCAGGGAGGTAGAGGCAGAAGGATCCAGGGTTCAAATCTAGCTTTGGCTACATAGTAAAGAAGTCATCCTGGTCCATATGAGAAACTATCCTCTCCCAAAAGCAGTAATAATAATAATTATTATTATGAATGTATGCATATATAATATAAATATATGCATACATATATACATATATATTTATTTAAGTCACTCGTGAGTTGAGGTAAGTTATATGATTCATAAAGCTCATATACATAAAGCCAAAGTTTAGAGAAAACAAGAATCAAGAAAGAAATGAATTGTTAGCAAAAGCATTTCCTTCTGAATTGCCTTTAATTCTTACACTGGATTCAAACTGCTTTCAGCATTTATATACTTTGAATCTTTTTTTTAACCAAAATCTCTCTAGACAGCCTTCATCAGCTGCCGATATGTCTCCATCACAGACTTGAGTAGTCTGTTCATTCTGATTAGATCATTGGAGCTAATTTAGAGCATGGCCTCTGTGTGTCTCCAGCAACCTAATCAGCTAGGAAGATTCCCTGACATCCACATCTGGTCCATCTCCATGCCACTGAAGCAGAATGACAAGGACTCTGGCCATCAAAGTATATCTTCAGACTGAGCTGTCACTCTCCAAATTAGTTCTTGGTCAAAATTGTCAGGTTTCAAATTACTGCATGAATATTTGTAGTTCTGATAGCAATCCCAGGAAGCTCAGAGGTACTGACCATCTCTTGTTTCCCAGATTAGAGGGTGAGCCCTTTAAAAGAAAAGCCCCCTCTTTTCAATATTCTCTACAATATCGTACAAATGGTGTGATTTTTTTCTATCTTCTCTTTTGAAATTTATGTGTATGTGTACGTGCTTGCTTCTTTGTATGTGCACCACAAGCATGCAGTGCCCACAGAGATGAAAAGTGGGGATCCAATCCTCTGAAACTACAGGCAGTTGTGATCTACCCCCATGTGAATGTGGGTGCTAGAAACCAAATTCCTGTTTTCTATAAAGCAGTAGGTGTTCATAAGCACTTAGACACCTTTTTGGACTCATATCTTCTGTTTTTTATGAGACAGGGCCTCTTTCTGTAGCGCAGTGCCCTGGAACTCACATTCTTCCTATCCCTGTGGCAGTCTTCTGTGCGCTATCATGCATATTTGGTAACATTTTGGTAACCAAGTATTCAGAATGTTACTGGTTCTTCTTTTAGAAGCAATCTTACCAGAAAACCATGAATCCGCTCTTCTTTGTCTAGTGAGGGAAGAACAGAAGAGTGGGTCTAGAGTCCTGGGTTACCCAGACATACTCCCAAGATCTGGGAAACAAAGATGTCTGACTCACTCAGAGACAGACAGGAGAATATGGCAGGCAAAATCTAGCTTTACTGAAGAATATGAGTGGAAGGTATTTGGGGAGGTGGTGATACTATCATTGAATAAGCATTTGAGCATAGGCAGCAGTAATAATCAACCTCTAAAATAAGAGCCATGTATTCTAAATATATACCCCAAAACTCCCAAAACACTCCAAGACAGAGCTTCACTTGGTTACTGGACTTTTTAGCAGAAACTCAGCTGATTGAAACATAGCCTGTGATGTAATGTGGGGAGAAGTGATGTAATTTTGTTTTTGCTCTACCTTGGATATTTTGCTAGATTCTTAGTATGCATTCTTCATTTGTTTGCTTGTGTATGTGTTTATTATTTAATGAGGCAGGGTCTTACTATGTAGCCCTGCCTGGTCTGGAACTCACTATGTTGACTAGGTTGGTCTTGAACTCACAGAGATCCTTCTGCTTCTTCCTACCCAGTGCTGGGATTAAAGCATGCAACACCACAAGTTGAGGAGGAAGGCAAGAATACTACTTGCACTTTCACTGAGTCAACCAATGTGTGGGAGTGAGTTGATTTTTCCATGTGTGACTAGTTGGTGGTCAGACAAATTTCAACAAAGACTATGCAGCCTGAAGCTCAGAGTTCTAACTTCCTAATCCTCTGGGAATATAAAGCCTCCTAGAAAATTCTCTAAAATGCCATTGGTATTCTCCCCTGGGTACAGGTGAGCAAGAAAACTTGATTTGCTGCTATTGTGTAGCTGTTTCATTCAGGATGGACATGAACCCAGCTACCTTCAATAAAATCATTCGTGATTATCCACATGGAGCTTAAAGTTCACGAACCCCAAAATGCTGATCCTCCAGTGGTCTTTCTCCTCTTTGGGGGTGTATAAGAGGTGATCAGCAGACTGTACATAGGAGTCTTGGCTAGTGGAGCTGCCTCTGAGTTACACATAGGACTTCCTAGAGATGTAGCTATTTGGAAGTCAATGGTGCTAATGCAAGGAGCCTCAATAACTTTGTTGGCTCTGCAAGACAGACCTAGATAGAATCTTTTCTTTAGACCTTTGGTACCGAGTCTCAATCTGGGGTGTGTAAACATAAACATTATTTATACATGAGTATATATGTGTGTGTGAGTGTTTTTATGTGTGTGTGTGTGTGTGTGTGTGTGATGGTTGCTGGGTTATTTCTACTCAATGACTAAAGAGAAAATTCCATCTAGCCTCCTTTATGACACATGTGCAAGTCTGACAAAAATCTCCAGGCTAACATTTCCCTACCATCGTCTTCATCACCAATAGATACATTTTCTTTCATTCTACTGTGCTCAGACCCTTGGAGATGGTGAGATACCCTACACAGAACATAAGCCCTGACCTAACACCTGTCTAGTTTCACTGCTGGTTTTACTCCTCACCTCACAGGCTGTGTATCCTTGTCCATAGTCTTAAAGCATTTGAGTTTAGTTTTCATAAAATAAAGCTTATAATCTCCAGCATATAGCATATCATGCTTCATGGGTTAAAAGGCACAGTGCAAGTGAAACGTGGGGCCTACGGATGATGCTCAATTCTTGAAAGTTCTCTATGTTCTCTGGACTTCGTTTTCCAGATGAAGAGGTCTGTGTGCAATCAGCCACTGAGTTATAAAGTTAATCTCTTCAGCAAGGAGCAGAATTGCTGTTTGGGCTAGAAACTGCAGAGGCCTCATCCTCCCTTTGTAGCTGTGCTTTAGTTATGCAATCAAGGCAGGACCTCAGTTACGTTTGAATAGTTGTCTTGATCCTTAAACACCGGCTTTAGTGTTTGGGTCAGACCAGTAGCTTTGAGGTTTGGGTCCTTGAACTAAAACCCTAGCTGTCATATTTTACATCTACACACACACACACACACACACACACACACACACACCTTACTGAGTCAAATAATCTATTGGTCATCTTAACAATCAATTAATTTAGAAGTTATAGGTTAAGCAACTTGTTTTATTCTCAGCTGGCTGCCTGTGTTAGGTACTATGTGTATATTGTGTGTGTGTAGTATTGTGGGGAATGAAGGTGTGAACATATGCATGTGGATTCATGTCCATTTGTGTGCACACTTGTATGGAGACCAGAGTTCAATGTCAAATGTCTTCCTCAGTTTTCATGCTATCTTTTAAAAATTTACTAAATGTCATTTATTTATATGAGTGTCCGTGTGCCACCATGCCCTTGGCCACAGTGTGCATGTGGAGGTCAGAGGACACGTTTCAGGAGACAGTTATTCCACCATCTGGGTGCTGTGGACTGAAACAGGGAAGTCAGGCTCAGAAACAAATGCCTTTATAATCTGAGCCATTGTGCCCACTCATCTCCTCTTTGTTTTCCAAGATAGGGTCTCTAATGAAGCCTAGAGCTTGTTAATTCAACTGCTCTGGCTGGTCAGTGAGCTCTAATGATCTGCTTGTCTTCACTTCTCAGGAGAAGAGATTATAAATTGCTTCCATTCCTGGCTGTCTACACTAGTGTCAGGATCTGAACCTGTGTCCTCATACTTGTACAAAGAGCACTTTACTAATTAAGCCATCTCCCCAGCCCCACGGGTTAGACATGATGACCAAGGAATCTATAAAAAGGTATGAAGTTTTTTTTATTTCTTTGCAATCTTCTCTTACATATCATTCCCAGACTGATGTGTGAGCTGTCTAATGAAGGCAGTAGCTCCATCGGTCCTATGATATACGGTAAAGGCAGCTATTCAGTTACTAATAGCAAGCCTGTATCTGTGTGTTATATATCTATGAATTCAATCAAATGTAGATCCAAACTATCAGTGCAGGAGAGGGTTGTACCTGCACTAAGCAGGATCATATAGTATTTGCCATTGTTCCAAAATCAACAAGAAATAGCAATGTTATCAGCAGGGTTTTAAGTCATCCAGAAATGATGGTTCAGTTGTGCCCTACTTGCCACCTGAGGGTCATGGGTACCCAAGGAAAGTACAAATTAGGCTCAACGTAAACCATACACTCACTTAAAACTTTCTGAACTTTTCTGTGATTTTTCTTTGTGACTTAATTTCAGGGTTCTGAAGTGTACACTTCCGAAGATGTAGCATCATCGTGTTTTGATGCCAAAAGTTTGGACCAGCCTAAAGTTAAAGGAAAGGCTGTGTACAGGCGGGTGTATGCAAATATGCACCAAGGAGCATCTGCAAAGTTTGGTATCTAATCCCCTGCAGACACCAAGGAGCAACCATGTGTGCAAACACTCCTGAAAACGACTGCTAATCACGCAGCATTCTTTGTGATTAGAAACTCTATACCTGGAATTAATTTCAAGGCCATTCTAGAATATGGCTACAAATATTTATTAAAAAATATAGACTTTTGTCTGTAAGTTTCCCTCGACTGTTGTTTAAGGGTAAACAAACAGCCTCTCCTCTCACTGAGAATTTTGCTCACCTGTCCTTCTGTGGTTAGACAGATTTTGTTCAGGCCAAGGAAGAAGGAGGATGGCTTCATGTCCTTGCCATGCAGAATTTGGTTCTGCTCACTGTGGAAATTAATCTTCCATGTTCATTAATAATTATATATAAGCTATGTATGGCTTAGAAACAATATCCAGCCGGGTGGTGGTGCATGCCTTTAATCCCAGCACTCAAGAGACAGAAGCAAGGGGATCTCAGAGAGTTTGAGGGCAGCCTGATCTACAGATCTTCTTCCAGGGCAAAGAAACTCTGTCTCAAAAATCAAAAACAAAAAAAAAAAAATAGAAAAAGAAACAATATAACCTCCAAATTAGCAGAGCAATGTTTTTGTTTTTATTCAAACTAGAAAGATGCCAAGACATTAATGAAGAGATTAGATAGGCTGAACACCTAAGACAAAACCAAATACCACCAGAAAACAATTAATGAAGAATATAACTAGATTCTGAAAAACATGGGAGGCTAAGGCAGGAGTACTTCCATGAGTTCAAGGTCAGTCTAGACTATGTAGTGAGTTTGAGACCAGTCTAGAAACTTTGTCTCAAAAAGGAAGAAAAAAATGACATCTAAAATCATAATGTTGTATAAAATCAGAAATGCATTTAAAAGCTATGAAATGCAATTTTTTAACATTCCACATATGGCAATCATTGAAAATATTTTAAAAAACTATTTTCAACTCTAAGAAAAATGATATGGATGAAGATATAACTCCTTCATATCAGATCCATAGTTTAAATAAAGTAAATGATTTATCAACCTAATCACTTGAATTTCATACTATATACGTATCCACTAGAAAAGCGCGGTTCTGTGTATGTAAACAATAGCAGCTAAATTGCAACATGGAAGTTTAGGGCCCCACATGCCTTTTCAGCCTCTAGCATACTTCTCTTGGTTGAATTAGGAGCCCTTTATCTCAGGCTGAAACATTACCCCCCCCCTCACCCATCTTCTCTTTTATTATTAAGATAAGGAAAAGTGGAAAACATTCTGTAGCTAACTCACAGAGAATTTGAAACCTAGAAAAAAAAGGAAGAAAATGCAACGTCATAATAAACAACACAAAAGAGTAGAAATGTCACTCCTAATTTGCAGCTAACATAGAATCCTCACCATTTAACTTAATAAAAGTATTATCTTAGTGTAAAGTCCCACATAGTACATTTTATTGATGGAGGAGTCTGAGAGAAGGAAAAAAGTCAATATTATCAGTGCAGTTTTGAAATCTCATTCAAGGTGGGTTTCTAACTTCTGCTTTGTGGTGCTAAGGTTCAAACAGGGCCATGAGCATGGAGGGCATACAGACAAGTCATTCAGCTTTAGTCCTGGCTTCCTGAGTCCCAATCTCAGTAGGTAACCCAGGCTGGTCTTGAACTTGAGCTTCTCCTGTCTCTTCCCCTAGAATGCTGGGACAGCAAAATGGCACCACCATGCCCAGCCTCAAAACGGCTTTGTAGGCCAGCTCTTGAAAATGACAGGCTCTGAGTCTTAAAATATGATCCCTCTGAAGTGGCTAAATATGACAGAAACATCTTTTAAAACATTTGTTTAGACATACTTATTTCTGCCGGAAGTGCCTGCAGCTGGAGTTTTCTTTCTACCACCCATACAGTTATTGATTATGAAAATATCTATTTTGAAATAAGAAATGGGGTGTGTATGGGGGAGAGAGAATGAGTGAGCGCACATGAGTGTGTGTGTGTATTAGGGGTGAGTGTGTGTGCATGTGCATCTGTAACTACGCATGTATGTGTGTGTTAATTAAGCGTTTAATGTGCATCTGAATAAAGAATTAAAATCCATTTGGGGACTTCTACAGCTGACAGAAATATCATCTCCAAATGTTGAGGAATTTATATTTTTATAAGCTCTGAGTAACTCCAGTGTCTAGGTAATATTTGAAGTCAATGTAAATACATTTACTCTTTGTCCAGAAGGGCTTGGCATAGTGGTGCACACCTGCAATCCCTTGGATGGCAGAGGAAGGAAGACTGTGGTAAATCTCAGGTTACACGGATTACATAACTGTTCACAACATACAAATCTGAAAGTCCCACTTTTGACTCACCATCGTGGTCTCCCTGCCGTTCTTTGCTGCCTGCTTTCTTGGTTTTCTAGCTCTAGACTGTTCATGGTCCTTCAAGACACCTGAGATGAAGGAAAATTCTAGAACATACTGTAAGATGATGGACAGTGTCAATGAGGACCTTGAGAACGTGATCTTTAGTTCCAAAAGGGAGGATACAGATATAGGAATGTGAGATGCTTCTACTTCAGTATGAATATTTCATTCCTTCAACGAAATGATGCATAATTAATTGAGTTGTTCAATCATGCTATTTTAAGCAAATTGTTTGAATACCTTTGTCAGATTTTACTCTAACGAGTCAGTAGATCACTCAATCAAACTTTGATTGGCTCAAAGTTTGTGGCAAAATCTGTGGTACTCTCCACTCACATCAGCCTCTTACTGGGACTTCATGCTTTTGGAGAAAGGCATATGTTCTCATATAGGAAGACATGTTTTCCTTTGTGAATGTGAGCACTGCATTTGCATCTCCCCCTGTCAGAAATACTCCCTCCTAGAGGGAAAAAGCAAAGGTTCCTAAGACTCAGGAAGCTAGGAAAATTGAAGGCTCTAGAGGCCCCTCTGCCAGGAACACTGTGAGACTCTGGTGGGGTTCTTTGCTACCCATCAAGGGCAGCACAATGAGGGAAGCAGCTTTTGTGATCCAGCGTCCTTTCTGAAATGGGATTTTTGGTGATGCAAGTACCTCTCAGGTTCCCATGCCCAGGTAAGTAATCCTAATCATCCCAGTAAACTCAGTGGTTCACCAAGATAGACCTGGATGGAACTGTTGCTTCAGCCTATCATCAGGGCGTTGTCTAGGAAGACAGCTGTTCACGTCTCCTCAGAAAGAACCACACAGTGGTATGTGAGAGCCTCAGGTTTCCTAGATACTGAAGTCTATTAAATCAAAAAGAGACTTCTGAGGGCATAGCCAAAATGATGCCACACAGAAAGTGCATTATACTGCTCATATAAAATCAAATGGGCACAGTGCAACATTAGAACATTCACCTGTTGACCCTACAGTATCCAGAAAGCTTACACTCACTCCTATTAAACAAACTCTTTAATTAATATTGTGTTGACAAAAAGAATACTATCATAGCTGCATATGTTATAATAATACATCTTCATTTATTTGTTTGGCAACTAGTGAAAACTTTCTATGTGCCAGGAATTATATGCTAGCAATGCCAAGATTAAATAACACTATTAATTACATAGTTTAGAAATAAAAACAAATGTAAACAAATATTGGCAAAAGTCTACAATAAGTGCTTTGATACGGCATAGAGTAGTCTTCCAGAAAGAGAGGAGTGGATGTGCGCAGAGAATAGAGTAAATGAGACATTTGAGATTTAACTGTAAGAATATGTAAGAAGTCACTTATTGGACCTGGGGAGGAAGGGAAAGAGGATTCCTGTGTGATGAGAAAATAGTCACTGTCCTTTCCACCCAGACATAGACTCTGGGGGATGTCTCTCTCGGAAACAGCTTGCATTAGTAACATTTCTCATGGCTGTGACAAAGAACCTTGAAAAACAGAATTTAAAGAGGGAAGGTTAAATATTCCCCCGAGCTTGAGCTCCCAGTTTAGGAAGACATAATGGTAGGAGCAGCCCCAACCTGGGTGGTAGAATAGAAGGATGCTGTTCACATCCCACAGACCAGAAAGTAGAGAGAGATGAATGCATAGCTTTTGGTCGTTTTCTTCTTTTCTCATTCGATTCAGTCCCAACACCCCAGCCCAGCCCCGTGGATAGTGCCTCCACTTTTCCTGTCTGGAAAAGGCCTCAGAGTCGCTTGCCCAGAATCATTTCTCGTAGGTGATTCTAAATGCAGGTAAGTTGACAATGAAGGTTAGCTACCACAGTGTGATTCCCAGGAGTCACAAAATGCTTATTAAGGATGTTAAAATTCAGGTTATATCCATTATCTTAGTTAGCAGGGTAAATTCAAACCCAAATCTTCTGTCTAATGTGATGTGAGCTCACCTATAAATTTAAACTGTCAATGAAAGAAAGAAAGAGGAAAGGAGGGAGGAGAGAGGGAGACAGAAAAGGAAGGAAGGAAGGAAGGAAGGAAGGAAGGAAGGAAGGAAGGAAGGAAGGAAGGAAGGAAGGAAAGAAGGAAAAAGGAAGAAAGGAATGGTGGGAGGAAGAGAGGAACAAAAAAAAAGAATGTTGCCCCAATTGCAATATTATAACATACTAACAGTATATGACCTGTTAATATAAGCATTCAAAGATCATGTGACCAAATAATAATAATGGGTAACATTTATTAACAGTTTCCTACCAGTTAGGTACTATGTGCTTCATATAATTTAATTCTTGCTATTCTTATGCTATTATGAGGTTGATGTTAGTGCTATTTCCATTTGGCATCCAAGTCAACTAAGATTTAACAGATTTCTGTGGCTCTCTAAAGACTGTAAAGTTTTTATGTGAATGTGAAGCCAAACTAGCATTCCAGACTTTTCTCTATTAATAATTCTACACAATCTTCATGGATAAAGAGACATCTTTTCTGAGTCTTGAAGCATGTTTAGAACTTATTGATACATTTGGTTATGCTGCATTTCCTGTCACTTGTCCCAGCTAAATTTTGTCTAGATGTGTCCAAGATACTTACAAATTGTTCTTATTGTTCTTGTAGTGTATGTGTGTGTTTCCTCTCTCTCTCTGTCTCTGTCTCTGCCTCTCTCTCTCTCTTTCTCCTTTATCTCCTAGAAGTTAACAATTGATGGTAACACCCTTGTTAGTGATGGATTTTATTCCCAGCTACCACCTCTATGCTGGGATTTGATCTGACTTAGGTCTGCACAGATCTGTGCATGATGATGTCAATGTCACACCCAGTGTGTTTGCATGTGCAGCTGCCTTGCTGTCTCCCTTGTAGGCCCCATCACCTCTGGCTCTCACACTCTTTTTGCCCCCTCTTCCACAGGATCCTTAATCCTTCAAAGAAGGAAGTGTGGGATATGTGGTCCATTCAGGGGAGTGTTTTCACTCTTGGTACCTTAGCCAGTTGAGCATCTGTGTGTGAACCATTGTATACCAATAGGAAAATCGTGTGGTTTTGATACTTTTATCTTTTCAGCTTTCTTATATAAATATTTAAGTCTCTAAGTTTCTTATATAAATATTTAAGTCTAAAAGTACAGCTTTATTTGATACTATAAGTTCCAGAGTTTAGGATCCTTATGTTTAAAACCCCACAGTGCCAGGTAGTCTTTAGCTCACAGATAACACAGAAGTGTGGCCATTAAACCTTAAGCATATAAAACTGTTTCCTATTTTTTCTTGTCTTGATTTTAGCTAAGTACACTAAGACTAGGCTCTACGCCATGAATGACATCAAACCTTCGGCGTGTTTACATTTTCTTCATGGATCATTAGATATCCAGTTGATCAAGTGTCTTCTCTATGCTTAAAAAGAATGTAGGCTTTGTAGATCTTGATGTGATATAGATATGTGTATATACATCAAAGTTTAATGATACTATAATCCCCCACCATAATTGGGGAGTTATCTCATTCTCCTTAAAATTTAGCCATTTTGATTCATTTTTGAGGACTGTTTTTCTCTAATTTCAAATAAGTTTCCTAGAGCCACCAAGGTGTACATTTATTAATGACCATCTCTGTTTTTGTCTTTGGAAAGTATCTTTACCATTGCTGAGAGCAGAAATGTAGGGTGATGACCTTTTTATTTTATCAAGTCTCCTAATTCCACTCACTCTGTTCCAATGGAGTAATCTAAAGGTTCCTTCTGCAAAGCTATTCTTTGATGCTATGCTTCCAATCTTCTCCTCATTCTGGCCCTTTTTCTGACTGTTTTGTGAAATTATGTAAGTTTTGGATTTTCTGAAAGTCTAATATTTGTGCCTTGCTGTTTTTCATCATGTGTCTAAAAGTTTTACCTGCTATGCTGTCAGATATTAGAATTCTTTTCTTTTTTTTCTCTTTTCACAAATTCTGGACCTGTCTTTCTCTCTTTATTCAGCCTGGACCGGAGCCCCTGAGGTACTGCACCCATATTTAGGGACAATCTTTCTTCTAAGTTAAACACCCCTAGAAATCCACCCCCACCCCAGCAAACATGTAATAGTGTATCTTCAAATCCTATCAATTTTATATGGAAGATTTATCATCACATCATCCTTCTGCTTCAACCTCTGGTGCAGCTACAATTATAACCATATTTTACTGATACTTCATAATTCCTTTTTTGGGACTTTTTAATTTTTAATTCAAAAGGTTATCAATAAAGTAAAAACTAATCCACGGATCAGAAGAAAATTCTTGGAAATCACCTAATAAGTGATAAGTATCCAAATGTGTAGACAGCTAAAACATAATAATCAAGACAGCTCCATGTTGTAAGAGGCTGTTTGTTCATCCCGGCCTCTCAGAACCAAAATAAGCACACAGAAGCCATATTATTTAAATCACTGCTTGGCCCATTAGTTCTAGCTTCTTATTGGCTAACTCTTACATACTAATTTAACCCATTTCTATTAATCGGTGTATTTCCACATGGCTGTGGCTTACCAAGTAAAATTCCGGGGACTGTTCTCCGGTGGGGCTACATGGCTTCTCTATAACTCCTTCTCCTTTTTTCCAGTATTCTGATTAGTTTTCCTCACATAGCCCTGTTCCCCTATTAAATCACTGCTTGGCCCATTAGCTCTAGCTTCTTATTGACTAACTCTTACATATTATTTTAACACATTTCTATTAATCTGAGTATTGCCACATATCTGTGGCTTACCAGCTAAAGTTCCTTCTGGCTCTGGAGGGGCTGCACGACTTCTCTCTGACCTCACCTCCTTTCTCCCAGCATTCAGTTTAGTTTTCCCCACCTAGTTCTGTTCCACTATAGCCCTGCTAAAGGCCCAAAGGAGTTCCTTTATTAACCAATGCTATTCACAGCATACAGAGGGGAATCCCACATCAAACTCTTACATAAAGCAGAAACCCCAAAGGATCACCTCACTTTTAGGCAAGTTCAGCAGTCATTTCTTCGTGGGTCCTGCATGTCCAGTTTAGCAGTCCAAGCAAGAGGAGTTTCTTGCCCAAAATTACTAACTCTATGAGGAGCCTGTTTGATGCCCAACTTCCTCTTGAAGTAACTGTGGCTGCCAGGAGCAGCTGTGTCTCTGTGTCATAAAAAGTCCTAAGTTCTCAAACATTTTAAATGTCATATTCTGTAGTCTTTAAAAGGTTTGGAGAATGCCTATCTATCTGAAATATATCTCTGTACATCTAGAGAATCTAAGTAACATTACTACAAGCTTGATTATTATAGATGATTATCTATTAACCTGTATTTCTTAATTATACATTATATTTTTTAAATGAGCTACACAAAAACAATACCTTAATCAAGAGCAGAAATACACATATAACAAAATTGACCTTAAGTTTGTATCAATAAACCAAGATCCATACCAATGCAAATCTCTATAGCATATCCCCCTTTAAGTCTAAAAGAACATTTATAAACAATATTTGAGAATTATGGGAGAAGCTATTCTCTAAACTGCTTCCTGCTGTTTATTGGGTGAATCTTTTGAGAGGTGTTCAAGGCAACCTTTCAGGGGATCTTGCTCCATTAAATCATATTAGTCTGGAAGCAATCCATAGGTTCTCATTCTCTGTGGAAACAAAAGAAGAACCTCTTTTCCAAAGCAACATATCCTTAGACTTGAATTTTGAATTCAAGATAACTTTGAAATATATATGTTGGCTTAGCTTAGGAATCCCCAGAATCAAATGTTTCTCTGTAGTCAAAAACTTCAAAGATAAAATAATAATATACATAATCCAGACTTTCTGTGTATATTTCATCTTTACATGGCTTGTTTTTACTCTATTACTTTTTCTACAAGTTTAATATTTATTTTATTATTTTTACTCATTTAATCTATGACTGTCTGTACTCTGTCTTTTAAGAACTTTTATTTTTAAAAACCATTTACTTCTTTTATAACTCTCTGTGCTCTTTTTCTTCTCTCTCTTAAGTCTTTGTACATTTATCCAACACTGTGACCCATTTAGAGGTCTTTTATGTCTGAATCTGTCCTATTGTGTATTTGTAATTCTTTACTATCTTGAAGAGCTTTTAAAATGGTAAGCAACTTTGTTGCAGCAGCTCTGGTTGCTGGTTCTGCCTCTCTCTACTTTCAAAATGGTGGAGGTACCATTACTGCCAGGTGTGGGACTGCCAGCACTTTAACTCTGAGAATGAGCAAGCAGTACATAAACACTTTTTATCTGAGTAAAAACTAGATATGCCATGCAGAGCATTATGCTGCCTAGAAATATCTCTGTGTATGGCAGCAGGAATACTATAGAAATAGGAGGAACAGCAGGCTGCTTCCTGCTACCT
Organism: Arvicola amphibius; assembly: GCF_903992535.2. Lineage (NCBI taxonomy): Eukaryota > Metazoa > Chordata > Mammalia > Rodentia > Cricetidae > Arvicola > Arvicola amphibius. The sequence goes on from NC_052048.2 coordinate 12,432,933, forward strand.
GGCTAGCTTTACCCAAAATAATTACATGGAAACTGTATTCTTTTAAACACTGCTTGACCCATTAGCTCTAGCCTCTTACTGGCTAACTCTCACATCTTGATTAACCCATTTCTATTAATGTGTGTAGCACCACGAGGTGGTGGCTTACTGGGAAAGATCTTAACCTGCGTCCATCTCGGAGAGGAGAGCTATGGCATCTGCCTCACTGCCTTCTACCCAGCATCCTATTCTGTTTACTCTACCTACCTAATTTTCTGTCCTATTAAAGGGCCAAGGCAGTTTCTTTATTAACCAATGAAAGTAACACATAGACAGATGGCCCTCCTCCATCAGAATACCACCATGCTCTCCCACCTGTGCACTCCTAGCAGTCCTGATCCTGCTGCTTGTCCAGGCAGGTGATGCTGAGCTGCAGGCATGGTCTCAACTACTCTCCCAAGCTGGCATACAAGCACCCTGGCTCACAAACTCTATTCAAGGGTTCCATAGCTGGACCTCCAGAAAAAGTCAGATTTCTCACAGGCAGCATGGCCCAGAAAGCCAGCATTTCAACAACAACACTCAGCTACCACTGAGTCAGGAAAACCTCTTGTCAAGGAGCCGCAGCATGCCACCAGCAAATGCTGGCTACCAAGGAGCTGTGTTTAACACTGTTCTTTTGTGTCTAGGATTCTTTCCAAGCTTTCCCAGGTTTTGTATGGATTTTGGTTCACCACATTGGCCTGCCAATCTGTTGTATGGGGCTGCTTGTTTATCCCGGCCACCCAGAACCAAACCCAGCTACACAGAACCAAAATAATCACAAAGAAACTGTATTATTTAAATCTTTGCTTGGCCCATTAGCTCTAGCTTCTTATTGGCTAACTCTTAAATATTAATTTAACCCATCTCCATTAATCTGTGTATTGCCATGTGGCTGTGACTTACTGGGTAAAGTTCCAGCATCTTCTCCAGTGGGGCTACATGGCTTCTCTCTAACTCCTACCTTTGTCCCAGCATTCTGTTTAGCTTTCCCCCCTGCCTAGCTCTGTTCCCCTATAGCTCTGCTATAGGTTAAAGCAGTTCCTTTATTAACCACTGATATTCACAGCATACAAAGGGGAATCCCACATCAGCTCCATTCAAAAGCTGATGGATGAAAAGATGTTCGTCTAAAGAAGGTATATGTAGGAGCAAAGACGATGCTAAAAACCCACTCAGCCTCACCAATCCTCAGAAAAATACAGATCAAAGCTACCCCGAGGAATCTCTTCACACCATGAGGTTGGCTACTACTGTAAAAAGAAGCAGAAAATGACAAATGTAGGCAAGAATACGGAGACTGGATGCTAATGCATTGTTGATGAGAAGACAAAATTAAATGGCCATGTGAATACTGTGGAATCACTTTAAAAATTTATAAATACAATAATCTGATAATTTAAAGCATGGTTTTGGAATGATGCTTTTTACACTTGATATTCATGGTAATATCATTTGCAATCACTATACTTTAGAGGCAGTCATTTGAACATTATCAGGAGAGTGGATAGGCAAAATGTAGCAAATCATAAAAAGAATATTATTCCACCTTTCCAAGGAAGAAAATTCTGATATATACCACAACACCAATGAACACCATTGAGAAAGCAATGCTAAAGTGAAGTAAATCAGTCACAAAAAGAGAAATGAATTCTGTATGCTTCCACTCACATAGAGTAAACAAAGTCATGAAAACAAAGTAAAATGTTGGTGGCCAAGAGTTGGGAGAGATTTTTTTAAGTAAGGCTATTGTTTGATGAGCATCATAGAGCCTCAGTTTGTTGTGGCTGTGTGTGTGTATGTGTAAATGTGTGTGAGTGTGTGTAAGCTTATTCACATGTGTTGGTGAAGAGTGTGCATAACACACATGTGGATGGCAGAGAACATTCTTGGTGAAGTGCAATTAATAAAAACTCAGAGACATAACTTGGGGTTCAACCTGAAGCCCAGTAAATCAAAGTAGGCAGCCACAAACTCTTACCTTTATCTCAGTTCGAAACAGTGATCCTGCCTCCTGGAATCTCAGAATGAAACTGAGCCTGAGACCAGTCTCCTCTGACATCTCTAGTTTGGGGATTAAGGGTGTGCACTACTACTGCCTGATTTCTATGGCACACTAGTGTGACTAGTGGGATTAAGCATGCATATTATTGTTGCATGGTCTGTAAGGCTGGTCAGTGTGGCTGTTTCACTTTTCTGATCCTTAGCTTTATTCATTAAAATGTGAAAGAAATGCCACTACACGTTTGGATGTTCTGTCTTGCCTTTTTACCTCATTTTATTCATGTATTTATTTATTCTTTGAAAAGTTCATACTGGTTTTCAATGTGTCTTGATAATATCTCTAACTCACTACTCCCCCACAGGAAATTTTCTTTCCACTGTGTAACTTCCATTGTGCTGGAAAACTCTCTACAAGCTTCTGGGGAAGAAAGGACATTGATCCTATCCAATGATGGACCCTGTATGTTCTGCTACCAACCTGACAGGCAGGATGTGCCCAGTGGTGCAATAATGGCATGACTGTTTATCTGAGAAACCAACCACCATCTTGATTGGATCTAAGACCTGATCACAAGAGGGAAATCATGCCTGGTATTGTAAACACGGTCAAAATTAATGGCTAGGGAAGTCATAGGCCTTAGGGGAGAACCTATTGATAATGGCTAAGTTGTCACATTGTCAAGCTGCCTTATCAATGTTTAAACCCATAGATTTGTGCTGCCCTCAACCTTGCTGAGATAAACTTCTTATTGCTATGGGCAGTGGTGACTCTACAGGCATATTGCTGTGCAAAGTGCTGAGAATAATGACTGTGGGTGCTCAGCTCTAGATGGCACTTCACTATGAAATCGATATCAAACTCCTCCTCATCAGGCTCAGGGAATGCATGAAAGAGGGGCTGAAAACACTGGAACAAGATAAGGATGAGGGCTATCAATGTTATGTTCTGGACCTGACATAGCAACTGCATACATGTAATTACATTCTTTGTGATTACCTATATGGATCTATACAAGATCATGCCATAACCGGGGCTGCCAAGGCCATACACTAGCCAAGGAGCTATAGAAAATTCATGGCCTCATGGTGAGTTATAGTCATTTTGCTTTGAGGGTATGACCACTGATAGGTCTCCCTATGCTCCCATGGTTTACCCTCAAACCTATTCATGTATGGATAACACTACTTGGACTCAATGGCACAAACAATAAATAATGTTAGCAAAATAGACAAGATCTCCTGAGAAAATTAGGAACGTTGGGGCAGGAGGAGAAGGGAGGGCAGAAGGGAGGAGAAGGGGAAGAAGGGAAGAGGAAGGATAACATGAGGCAACAGGATAGTTGAGATTGGAAAGAACAGAGAGGGAAAGCAAGGAAAGTGATATCTTGATTGAGGGAGCCATTATGAGGCTAACAAGAAATCAGGCACTACAGAAATTTCCAGGAATCCACAAGGATGACCCCAGCTAAGACTCTAAGCAACAGTGGAGATGGTATCTGAACTGGCCTTCCACTATAATTAGGTTGATGAATACCTTAATTGTCGTCATAGAAACTTCATCCAACAACCAATGGAAGCAGATGCAGAGATCCACAGGGAAGAACTGGGCTGAGCTCCCAAAGTCCAGTCAAAGGGAGGGAGAAGAGATAATATGAGTAAAGGGGTCAAGACCGTGATAGAACCCCACTGAAATAGCTTACCTGAACTAATGGAAGCTATCTGACTCCAGATTGACTGTGGGGAAATCAGCATAGGACCAAACTAGGTCCTCTGAATGTGGGTAACAGTTGTATGGCTGGGGCACTCTGTGGGGTCACTGGCAGTGGGACCAGGATTTATTCCTAGTGCTTGAACTGGCTTTCTGAAGCCCATTATCTTTGGAGGGATACCTTGCTCAGCCTAGGTATAGTGGGGAGGGCCTTGATCCTGCCTCAAAGTGATATGTTAGACTTTGTTGACTCCCCATTGGAAGCTTTATGCTCTCTAAGGAGTGGCTGAGGGTGGGGTTGGAGAAAGGTAGAGGGAGCAGGAAGAGAAGAGGTAATGGGAACTAGGATTGTTATGTAAAATGAGAAAAGATTGTTTTTAAATAAATAAAATAATTTTTAAAAAGTTTAAAGTTTAAATTATCTTAGCATCATTTCAAACTAGTTCTTTGCCCCTGTGTATGGCCACATCACTCTCACTGCAGCTGACCTCAAACTTATTATTTATGTTTAAACCAACAAGATGTTAATAACTTTTTTCTTTTGTGGGTGTGTGGGTTCATGCACATGTGTTGGTACAAATGTGTATGCAGGAATATGTGCGTGTATATGACAGGAGAATGACCTCATGCCCTGATAGGTCATCTATGAGTGAATATTTCACTGGCCTGGAGCTCACCAAGAAGGTCTTTCTTCACCCCTAACCCCATGCCTCAGGGATTACAAGCATGTACCACATTCAGTCTTTGCTTGTTCTTTGCTTGTTTCGTTTTATTTTTGCCAAATGGGTTCGGGAGTTGAACTTGGGTCCTCAGTTTGCAAGGAATGTACCTTACCCACTGAGTTGTCTCCTCAACCATGAGACATTTATATTTTATATTCTCTGCTTCTAATTTATACACATGAAGTCTGTGTTGACTGGGTTTTCTGTCCTGCCCGGTTTCTGTCCTCCCACCAGGTCCCACAGCTGTTTAGCCCCCAAGGAAATTACAGAGATTCTGCATTAGTTATAAACTGATTGGCCCATTAGCTCAGGCTTCTTATTAATTCTTATAACTTATATTAGCCCATTATTCTAGTATATACTAGCCACAGGGCTTGGTACCTTTTTCAGCAGGGCAGATCATATCTTCCTTCTTCCATGTCTGGGCAGGACTGCGTCCTCTTCCCAGAATTCTTCTGTTCGCCTAAACCCGCCTCTACTTTCTGTCTGATTGTTCTGCCTATACTTCCTGCCTGGCTACTGGCCAATCGCCATTTATTTAAAATATAATTGACAAAATACAGAATTGTCCCATACCAAGTCTGTATACAGGAAGAATTTTCTTCCTGGCTGTTATTTGTAATGTATGCTTTTCTTAAGTAGTTCACAAAGAAGTATGTGACCATTTATTTTCAAGAAATTTATTTTAATGGGTTGTTTAAGACTAACCATTAATATGGTGTTTGTGGAAATATGTATTATTTATTCCTTTATCATATATATATATATATATATATATATATATATATATATATATATATCCTATAAGGAGTCTCTGTTGATGAAAAGAGATCATTTCTATGTAGCAGGCTACACATATGAGGGACAAATATCATGCTGCCATTTCTGGGAAGAGGTCAACTTCTCCAATGCTTAGACTAACAAAGAGAGGGAGGGAGGGAGAGAGAGAGAGAGAGAGAGATAGAGAGAGAGGGAGGGAGGAAGGGAGAGAAAGAGAGAGCACTTTATAAAACTCTGGAATTTGGACTTCAAAGGGTTTGAGATAATAAGCAAACATAATCAGTCTTGGTTTAACCCACAGAATCAGAGGAGGGGGCATAGTTTGTTTTTCTTCTGACAAGTCTCTAGATTAGAAAATTTCTCAAGATCACAAAGGACATTTAACCACCACTCTCAACATGGTTGTTCAGGGAGCTGTTTACTTGTATTGCAGATACTAACTTAGTAAGTCGTTATTGGGACAGAAAGGGCTCAGGCAGTGAATAAGCAAAGCATTTCTTTCAAGTTTGCAAAACTGTAAAAGCTCTTCTACTACTTCTGTAGTTAGAGCTGGTTGCTGGGTAAACCAGCTCACCGTCTACCACCTAGGTGTCACTATAGCTAATTATCGAAATGGATCCAATGGCATGGTATTTACAATCTCCATGCCACCTTTATCTCTTCAAACACACTAGGTGGCATTTAAAAGACTCACTTACTTTGCTACAGAAAACCCAGAAATTATAAAAAAACAATCGTTTCTCCATTGTCGCTACTTCCCACCATTCCTTCTTGTCTTCTATTAAAAGTAGCTTCAGTCAAATAAGTTCTGCAGTGATTCAGAAGGACCACACCTGGCCCAGGGCAGAAGGATCATGCCTGGCCCAGGGCAGAAGGACCACACCTGGTCCAGGGCAGAAGGACCACACCTGGCCCAGAGCAGAAGAACCACACCTGGCCCAGGGCAGAAGAACCACACCTGGTGCAGGGCTGTATCATGAACGGGGGCCTGCTTGTTGGGGTTTCTGTCTCTACCAGTACCCCACAGCCAGCAAGCCCCAAAGAAAATTACACACAGATCTTTATAAGTTATAAAGCTGATTGGCCCATTATGTCAGGCTACTTATTAGCTCTTCTAGCTTATATTAAGCCATTGTTCTTTTCTATGCTAACCACCTGGTTTGGTACCTTTCTCAGCAGGGCAGCTCATATGTTGTTTCTTTGGTGGTCTGGGCAGGAGTGGGAGGAATCTGTTGGGCGCCAATCTGTAGATAGAGCAGCGGGGCTGTGTCCTGCCACCTGGCTAGCTTTACCCAAAATAATTACACAGAAACTGTATTCATTTAAATACTGCCTGGCCCCTGGCCCGTTATCTGTAGCTTCTTATTGGTTGATTCTCATATCTTGCTTTAACCCATATTTAGTAATTTATATAGCACCACGAGGGGTGGCTTACCAGGAGAGATCTTAACCTGCGTCCATCTCAGAGAGGAGAATCATGGCGACTGCCTATGGCGACTGCCTGAAGTGTCTGCCCCCTCCTTCTTCCCACAATTCTGTTCTGTCTACTCTGCCTACCTAATTTTCTATCCTATTAAAGGGCCAAGGCAGTTTCTTTATTAGCCAATGAAATTAACACATAGACACTCCTCCATCAGGAATCAACTTCCTCCTTCCCAGGATCCTCCTGTTCTCATTGCATCATTTCTACTTCTGTCTGGTTTTCCCACCTATAACTTCCTACCTGGCCAATCAGCGTTTATTTAAAACATGATTGACAGAATACAGACAATTCTCCCACACAGGGTAGAAGGATCACACCTGGCCCAGGGCAGGAGCTGCAGAGTACAGACACAGTGCATGACTCCATCTGAGTCTTCTAAGCTGTTGTGAGCACCACCACCCCTCCTGTCTGGTTGCTTGTGGGCACTTGCTTTTCTTCAAAGATGGCAAATTAGCCAAGTTCAGTGCCAATCAAATGTGCTTCTCTAACCAGCCTGTAATAACACAAATAGCAAACTTGTAAGTAGACATCTAATGCATACTATGTCAGCAGCCATTACTGGCTCATCAAGAGTAGAATGTTAAGGGCCCCAATAGGCTCCTGTCAATCCTTGGTCAACAGCTCGTCCTACTGTTTTTGGAAAGTTGTGGCACCTTTCAAAGGTGGAACTTCAACAGAGGTGAATGGGGTTGAGTCCTGAGATTCTACAAGCCTGGCCTCATTTCCTGCCTTCTCTCTACTTCCTGATGGCAAATGCAACATTTCCAGCCAGCTGATATCACACTTTATCTAACACAATCAACTGAACCCCCAAAAATTTCAGCCAAGATAAACCCTTACTCCCTTCAGTTGTTTCCTGTCAAAAAGCAAAAAGAAAAGTAAGCAATGCAGAAATCTGAGCACAGAATTAGTAAGCAGGATTAATAAATAAGGAAACTGTTTGGGGAGCCATCACACTCCTGTGCTGAGTGGCATGTGGCAGAAATTCTGGTTGGGAAAGGTCAGACCATTTAGTGGGCTGCAAGAAACCAGAAGCACAAAAAAATGTTTAAAGAGTAGATTTATGAGTCTGGGGAGGTAACTCAGTAAAATGATAACCTGAGTTCAATCCCCAGCAGCCACATGAAAAGTCTGCTGTGGTCTCACACTGTTGAAATCCCAGAGGTGGGGAGGTGAGAACAGGTCTTTAGCATCAGTGAATCTGAGGTCCCAATGAAAGACTATAACTGCAAATCAAGGTGAGTGGCTACTGAGAAACAATATCAGACATGGACCCCTATCATACTCACACACACACACACACACACACACACACACACACACACACACACAAATGCATGCATGCATGCACACACATCTACATACCCATGTGCACACCAACCCACACCTCCACACACCAGTACACATCCTGACATACAAACCAAAAACTAGTTATTCATGCAAGATTGTCTTAGAAGCTTTGGTCTGGGTTACTGAGAGTAGGCTGGCAAAGTTTAGTGAGTGAAAGTTGGCAAGACTTCCTGACCTCTGTAGAGAGTGCCCTGATTTCTGCACCATAACAACATGCATGAGGGCTACGTGATGGTGGCCATCACAGCTTGGATAACATCCCCATGTAAACTGCTTCCTTGGAGCCTACAGAGCACTTTTATTCCATCCGGCAGAGCCGAAATGACTTGCCCTGTGCACAGCACTGATGTCCAAAAGAAAAGCCACAGAGGGACATCTAGTGGCAGTGGGAAGTTACCAATCTGCTCCAAAAGAGATCAGGAATTCTGCGCTGCTCACTACCCCGGTGCTTTAGATTCATTTCTGGATCTCTGCCACATAGCCGGGCTCCTTAGTCACTGCACTTGAAGGTTGACAAGCACTGGAAGACAACAGAGCCACCTCCCTGGCCAAAGAAACCTTAACACCGAAGATGCTGGATAGCCAAACAAGGCAGAGTACGGGCAGAAGGCAGAACTTCCAGAACTGTGTGCTCAGGACAGTATCCATGTAGAACGCCCTCACACAGCTCTATCTAGCAAGCTACGTGCAGAGGTGGCACTTGTGAGCTGCAGAGCTCCAAACTGCACATACATTTTCAAAGCGACCCTCCATGCACCCCGAGCTCCAGCCTCCTCGGAGCTCTTCATGAGAATGATGGTGACCCATGCAGTCGTCAGCAAGGCCAGAGGGAAACAGTCACCAGCACATAGGCAGGCTTCTCCTGGATGGTGCTGGTGGAATGGCAGCTGCTTTAGATCCAGTTGCAGCTGCCTGAACTTGATTCTTCTGCATGAAGACAGAAGGAAAATAAGTTAATTCTAAATTGTTAGCTATAAAAAATCATTATAGATTTTGTTTAAGAATAATATGAAAGTCTCAACTGATAATTTTTGCTATCTCTATGTATCACAGGGTCAAACATTATATATTACAATTTGTGTACCTACAGGGAATTTTAACATTTATTACATTTTACTTTACTCTATGTTTATGTGTGTGTGTGTGTGTGTGTGTGTGTGTGTGTGTCTGTGTGTGTGCCTTCATCACAGGATCTGTGCAAAGGTCAGAGGAGAGGACAATTTGTATGAGTCAGTTCTCTCCTTTCTACCTCATGGGTCCCAGAGATAGAATGCATGTCATTGGGCTTTTACTGTGAGCACTTTTTTACCGGCTGAGCCATTTTGCTAGGCCTTCATAAAGGGGACTTTAAGACATTTCTACCTATGATCTCACATCTCCCCCTCCAGAGCTTTAACACTCACTCCATTTTATAACATAAACATTTTTTCACTTTCTCTGCTCATGTCAATTGAATCTCTCCTTGTCTTTGTCATTCGTTAGTTTTTGGTCTTATTGCACCACACCCTACCCATTAATTCTTTTTTTTGACATTCTTCTTGTTGTCAAAGTGAAATGGAATACAGGAAGAAGTTGTTTCTGGAGAGTCCTGACTCAAGTCCCCGTGTTCAATTTGCCTTCTGGCATCTGCTTCTCTGATGAACACTGGCTCAGGTCTGCTTCTCTGGACACAGCTGCTATTGAACCGAATCTCATTCTAGCAAGCCCAGTGTGGAGACACTCTTGGTCTCTTCTCTCAGTACATTACTTCTGGCCTTTCTCCCTCTCCTCCCCACTCCACTCCTTCTCTTATCTCCACCTGTACTGTCCACCTACAACCTCCCTCAGAACTTCCATCAAGTCCGTACTGCGAAGGAGATGGCTGGGGTAGCCCTTGCTGGTGCTCTGACGCTGGCTGTCTCCTGAATCCCTCAACCATCATTCCTGGTCTCCAGACAACCATCAGTGAGGAGAACCAAGAATGAGGTGCTTGTGATCTTTGGACCCTCCCTTCCAAACAACCCCTGGGCTGATACTTTACTCCTGCCATCCTCACATTAGATTTGGGTTCTGTATCACTAACTTTCCTCCTTTCTGTAATAAATACCAACAAAAAACAGCTAAGAAAGACAGCTCTTGCTAGAGAGGCTGGTTTAAGAGGGCCCATGGCCCATCAGGGAGAGCAGGCATGGCGTCAGGCGTCTGAGGCAGCTGGTAACACTGCAGGTAAGTCAGGAGGCAGATGAAGAAATATGGATGCTGATGTTGAGCACATTTTCATGAGTTTTATGGGGCTGAGGAGCCACCCTAAGAGATGGTACCACCCACAGCCCAGTGGGTCTTCCTCCTTAGTTGAGCCTTTCTGGAAATTCCCTCTTAGACATTCCCACAGCGCCAAGTCCAGTCAAGTCATCTATCAAAATCAACTCAGAGGAACTTTGCAAGATGAGACCCTCCCAGAGTGGCCTATGAGAAGTGAGGCAGATTTGGTCCCTAGTTCTATCAGAACAGAGAACCACCGACTTAGTGACCTAAAGCAGAAATGTGTTCACTTTGCATCCTGGCAGACAGAAGCCTGAAATCTTGTCGACAGGGCTGGTTTGGCCTGAGTTTGGAGGAAGAATCCACTGCAGACTTTGTTCCAGGCTTCTGACTATCTGAAATTCTTGCTATTCCTTGGCTTGCAGCTGCCTGACTCCAGCTTGTCTCCTCCTCCACTTGTTTGTCCTGCTGTGCCCCTTTATTGGTCCCCTCTTCAGACGCACCATGTGATCACAACCTGGTCCAGGCTCATCTGCAAATCTCTAATCCCATCTTTAAAAGTCTGGTTCTCTATAATGCCACACATATAGATTCAAGGAGTCAGAATTGGATGGATGGCACTTTTTATATGCAGACACAGCCCTCTGTGAGAACACACCTGCTTACAAAATCCAGGCGCTCGCAGGACCCTGGGAATGTCTTAGAGCTCTCTGTGTGCAGAGACTGGAGGTCACTGCTGGGTGTCTTTTTCCATTACTCTCCCTTTATTTGTGAGACATTGTCTCTCCTTGCAGTTGGAGCTGGCAGATTTGGCTAGACAAGCTTGCAAGGAAGCTCCAGACTTGTCTCTGTCTCCCCAGTTCTGGGGTTAGAGGTGCACCACTGTACCTAGGATTTTTATGTCGGTTCTGGAAGCTCAAAGGCAGGCTCTTGCATTTCAATGGCAAGCGCTCTGTCAACTAAGCACTCCTGTGTTTCATAAATGAATCATTTACCTATGTCCCACTTGTATCCACTCTGATTTGTGAACTTTTCATTCTCAAAGTACATATTCTCTCTTTCCTTTGAGTTATTAACGTCTCAAGGCATAACATTAATGGTAAATAAATAAACAAATAAATAAGTAAATATCCAGAGTAGTTCAATAGAGCCATTGTATTACTGGGTGAATATATTTCAAAGATATGATCTCTGTTATTCACACGGAAAAACACAGAATATTATACATTTGAATTCCTACCCCATCTGACCTCTATACACTTTAAGAGAGAAAGAATGGGGACTTGGAAAAATGCAAAGCTTTGCTATGCATAGTATCAACTAAAAAGAACTCAAGATTATATAAAAAACCTTCCTCTATGGAATACAGAATGTATTATAAATATTAGTTCAGCAGAGAGCATATAATTCTTTTAGGAGAGGAAGAACTGTGGTTGCAATGGAAAATGAATAAAAGCAAACAAACAAACAAAAGAATGCTTGCTGCACACCAGGGTGATGTGGGATAGTCTTCTGTTTGTGTTGATTTCATTGGTTAATAAAGAAACTTCCTTGGCCCACTTGATAGGCCAGCCCTTAGGTGGGTGGAGTAGACAGAACAGAATGCTGGGAAGAAGGGAAGTGAGACAGATGCCTCAGACAGTTGCCATGACTCCTCTCTGCGATGGATGCAGGCTAGAATCTTCCCGGTAAGACACCACCTCGTGGTGCTACACAGATTACTAAATATGGGTTAATCAAGATGTGAGAGTTAGTCAGTAAGAGACTAGAGCTAATGGGCCAAGCAGTGTTTAAAAGAATACAATTTGTGTGTTGTTATTTCCGGGGCTAAGCTAGCTATGCAGGAGCTGGGTGGCGGGACACAGCCCACCCGCTTCCTTTTACTACACCAGGGTAACAAGCCAGGCATCTTTCTTGATCTTTGAGAAGAGTAGAGACAGGAGGATTGCTGGCGCCATCGCTGGTGCTCCAGTCTAGCACAGTGAAGGCTCAGAGAGAGACTGTCTCAAAGGAATGGATGGAGAGCTACAGAGGAGAATGTGTGGTTCCTTCTTCCGGCCTCTGCCCTTGTGAACAGTCATGCACACCTCTCTCACACAGGAAACACTGAAAGAATTAATACCAAAATGATATTAATTCCAAAATTAATACCAAAATTCAATAATGATTCGTAGTTCTTTAATAGTTTTGTTTTGGAATTAGAATTCAAGCAACATCCATACCTCATCCCACTTCTTTTCATTGATAGAATTTTTTCCTGCATAGCCCTCTGTCTCTCCATCTTTTCTCCACAATTCTTTATTGAAAAAATGAGCTTCTTTTGTGGGCAGTTCTCAGTCTGAGTTCTCATTTCATGGAGACTTCTGGAGAGTTTTCTCGGCTTTTATTCCCAGTTTTATGGATGATGTTGTGTGAGTCTCTTGGGAGTAAATAATTTCTGGCTGTCTAGTTTTTCTGTTAACAGTCATTGATAATCTTTGTTTAAATCCATTATCTCATTAGGTGTTGAAAAGATAAATTATTTCTTCAATTATTAGCTGGTTTGCTTCTACGAAAAGGCATTTCCCTCTCATCAACTATTGGTTATGCTGAGGTTTAATTTATATTTAAAAAGTAGGATAAATTCTTGGAATGTTTTTAAAAAGAGCAAGATCCCCAATATTCAAGTTTGTCTGTATGTGTTTATATATATATGTGTGTGTGTGTGTGTGTGTGTGTGTGTGTGTGTGTGTATGTGTGTGTGTGTGACTACCTAGTTTAAAGATCTTTGTCATATGACAATTTATTGGCATAGAACCTATATATTTAACTACAGTCCTTTTGTCATGCCAACAGAAATACTGAATAGTATTCTTCTTTCCCTATGTATCAGGTCATACTGGTCCATCCTACATTTCTTGCATCTAGCTATTAGCTCTTTTTAATAGCTAAATACACCACACACACACACGATAAAACACAGTATCAGTTCAAACTAATACTTTTTTGTCAAACTTAAAAATATGGAATTCTTTTATTTTTGGCTATTCAAGTTCATTTCTGTAACCCATTTATGTCCTGCCTCAAATCCTGATTTTAATAACTCTAGTTTAACTACTTTTTTCATTTTACTCCACATTGCATATCTTAGTTTCAGAATGATGTTTTCTCAACTGACAGTGATATTCTTCCTATTCTGTAATTGTTCTCCAAGACATTATACTGTAAAGTCTCCTGGGACAGGTTCTTGGTGGGGGTTGTGTCACCAGAAGGGTTCTCAAGGAGATATCCTCTCTTTTCATTTGTACTGCTTTATAAGAAGGCTAACTATATTTCATTTAGTTACTATGCAACATACACTTCAGAAGGTTGTAGCTCCCAAAGGAAATATTAAGAAAATTCATCTTGTTACTTGTTTCTGAACTTCATAGTTTGCCTTTTTGTGACTTTTTAGACTGCAAGTTCACATGCATCGAAATCTTCTTGTATTCTTTATATTGCTCCATGGTAGCCATAGCAGCATACACAGGGTCTTCTCCTTATTATAGCCACATAATAATATTTTGTGTGAGTCATCGAATTTCTCTCCTGGGGAATATTTTAAAGACTTGCAGTGTTTTTGCTGCAGTAAAGGGTGCCCCAATAAATCTTATTTAAAGCCATTTCCATATTTTTTGTCTAGTATTTCATTTGGAGTTGGTGCTTAAAATCAGGAATCATGGTTTTTTTTTTCTATTTAGAAATGCATCTCAATACTCTAATCAGGATGCTAGCTGTAATGGTTACTGATTCTGTTTTGAGTAGAGGGATTTTGAGTGGGTTTTTAATTAATAGATTTAGGACCTGTTTGTATGGCAGAACAGTGAGAAAACACGAGGCCCCAAGTGGAATCCCATGCCACTTTCACTGGAAACACTAACAGTTTAAATGCATCTGAGAAACTAGGCACAGTTTTAAAAGCAATCACCATGACTGCATTGAAGGTGGGAGGTGTGAGCTCCCACCGTGGCTCTACTTGTCCCAGGAAGAAAGCAACCGTGTTGAATTAGCTGTAGATATTGTCAGGTCTGAACTCCTCTTCGTTTGCTTCTAATTTTTATTTCTAGTGTCATCCGCTCTGTTGGCATGAAGACTTGGCTTCTGATGTGATTAACAAGAATGGTTTTAGCTACCATTTCTGAGAAAGAATTGATTTCATAGCCTCACGCTGGAGCTGTCATGAGTTCTATCCATTTACTATAACCAAAACGAGAGAGACCTTGCCTCCCAAACCTTCGATAACCCTCTAGTTTTCATCACAGTGACAGTGAAACCTCAGCCTGTGATGAAAGCTCAGCCACCAGGGGGTGCAATTCAAAGTTCAGGCACTTCCATAAAGAAAATAACGATTTTTTTCTTCTCTCTCTCTCTCTCTCTCTCTCTCTCTCTCTCTCTCTCTCTCTCTGTTCACAGAAGCTAGAGTACGGCGAACCCCCCTGGCCAGCAGGGAAGAACGACCACCGAGTAGAGGATCCTTCTCAAATCACGCTTTATTGGAGCCTCTTGGTTGAGGGGAGAGCTGAAAGCAAAGGGCCCGGAGCACTAAACGGCAGCCGCTTATATAGGGAGAGCTGACACGGGTCGTGCCTGGATTGGCTACTCGCTCATCTTTCGATGCCTCCGGCCACGGGATTGGCCAAGATTACTGCGCACTACTGCGCATGCGAGAGGTTCCGTCCACAGCCTTGCCATATATGGAGTTGTTTACTCGGTGGTGCAGGGGCTCAGCGCCATCTTGTAATGGCGGCCAGCAAATCGGCTCCCTGCACTAGAGGACAGCCTTGAATGTCATTGCTCATAAGACAAGCACCCTGGGTATTTTGTCTTTTGTTTTTTTGAGACAACCATGTCTCCAAAATGACCTGAAGCTTGCCAAATAGGCTATGCTGGCTGATCAGTGGGTCCCACAGATCTTCCTCTTTCCACCTCCCTGGTGCTTGATATACAACATAAACAATTAATAAACATAAACAATTAATTTGAGTTAAAATAGAAGAGGATATATATGGAAGTCATATGGTTTTCTTAGTACTGTAAGAAATCATTTGGTCAGATTTTCCTGGGAAGTGGCTTTAAAAACTGAGTTATCTCACTGGCCCTGATGGTCCATTTTTAGTAAGATATACATTTAGAACTCATCAAAGAGCCCCAGATAAACAGGAAACACTGGGTTCCTGTCTTCTCCAGCGAGAAGCTGGTACCTTCTTGCTCGGGCACTTTTCATTTTGTCCTAGCGCTGAAAAGGTAGAGAGAGTCTGTGATGTGAGTGCACATACCAGGAGGAAGGGGAGATCTCCAGTACAGTGGGATGGGAAATTTGCAATGGGAACTTTGATAAGCAAGCAAGAGAGATTGTAACTCCCTGAACATGGTTGACAAAAAAGAGGTCAGAATTCCTCAAGAATAGGAACTATAAAAACCATAATCTTTGATAAGTTATCAAAATAGCCATCCTTTCCTTTCTCCTAGAAGAATGTCCAACTTTTCAAGATTTCAGCATGTTCTATACTTTTAAGTCTCTAACACTCTTTTTGCGAAAGGGAAGGATCATTATCTATCACTGTAGTTGCTTTGATTAAGTTTTAGGACCAATTAATATATGTGCCAAACAGCTAGATAACTCACTCTCCTACCACATGGGAGATTCTTAGTAAAAAGTTTCATGAAGAATTAAACACTTCTTCCTAGCTTGTGTATGGAGATTTGGCCTGTAGAAATCTAACTCGCAGGATCAAAATTTTGAAAACCCAGAATGAATAGGACAAGGAATTCCATCTCATTGGCTTCTGGTCTTTCCATTGCTCCCGCACTTGACACTAATATCTATCAAAGACTTGTCTATTCATGTCACAATGTATTCCCCTTCTGAAGAAAAAATGAGAGAAAAATCTTAAAACAGGGAGGACTCAATATTTGTTTAATGTTTTGGAGTGTCCGTGATGTTTTAGTGACATGACATTGATTCAGAAAAAATTAATTTAAACATTATTATTCTAAGGTGTGAAACCCACAAAATGCTATTTAGCTCACAAATCATCTCTGACCTCTTTAATGAGGTTACGGGTTCTC
This sequence comes from Arvicola amphibius, assembly GCF_903992535.2. Classification (NCBI taxonomy): domain Eukaryota; kingdom Metazoa; phylum Chordata; class Mammalia; order Rodentia; family Cricetidae; genus Arvicola; species Arvicola amphibius. The sequence goes on from NC_052048.2 coordinate 12,449,329, forward strand.
TGCTATAATTACTCCCGCATGGTGATGCTCCCATTCTATCGCTAGAAATGAGTAGACCAACGCCTGCCTCCAGAACAAGCGGAATTTTCTGTCACTGATCACTTCGATCATCTACTGTGTTGTAATGGAGAGAGTATGAGGTGATTCATCTGTGGGTAGGTGGGCTGGTGAGAAAGAAATCATTAGAATAAGTTCTTGAGTCCCACCTTTAAATATAACGTTACAAAGGGTAAGTTACAAAGGGAAAAAAACACTACCGCATTTGGCTATTAATTTATAGATTGAGTAACACAAAAATTTAAAGTAGTATTTATTTTCATGGCAAATATAAGCCATGGACTAATATTAATTGTTACATCAAACACCAACATGGTCATTACCTTTAGGCCAGTAATGCTCTCTGATCTACATTTACTACACCGATAGAAAAAAAAATTAAATATTATGAAGTGTTTGGTTGGGAGCAGGGTGCAGATGATAATTTCAAGAGAACAGACGGGGCACAGTTTGGGAACCAGCTTGGTTCTAGAGGCGATAAGGCTATCCAAATATTTGTTCCTATCCCATCTGTCTTCCTAAGGCGGCATGTTGCAAATTCATACGCTTGCATTTTTTTAAGCTTTGTGGCAACCATTGTTGTCACACAGAGCATAGCATGGGTTACAATTAATCTGATCAGATGATGACTGGCGCATTAGAACAAAGGCTGCCTTCATGGCATGAGGTTTTAGAGTCTCTGCAGAGAACGTCATAACAGCATCACAAAGTGGCCATGAACGGTCTTTTCCATCCGTCACTCCTCCATCACACTGACCCTGTGTCTTGTGATGCTGACGCTGCTCTCGCTTGGAAACCTGAGTCTAAACCCTTTGATTCTGAGGTCATTTGTGTGACGTGTGACTTTCTTTGTCTATTGGCATGTTAGTTGGCGTGAGGAGGTGGTTTATAGGACTCCGTTTCCTCCCTTGTTCCCTTGTCACAGTCGTGGTGATGTTCCCAGGTCAGCCAACTGCAGCCAAAGTCAGAATAGTTGTTCTATGAATAACCAGCTAGTAAATATGCCTGCTTTGTGAGTTGAGGAAGTCTCTTTCGCAGCAGCTTACTTCATTCTGCTACTGTAGCAGGAAAGAAGTTAGAGGAAATATTAAAATAAATAAACACAGCTGTATTCCAAGAACATATTATTTTTAAATACCATTAACAGACAGATTTACCTCAGAGGCCAGAATCTACCAAGCCCTGTCATGGGCAAAGAGACAGAAAGAATAACATCGAGTTGTCTTCAAGAGTCTTCCTTGAGGTCCTTTCCGATCATTGTTCTTTTAGCTGATTCCCAAAGTGCAGATGCACCCAGACATATATAACTGCTCAGCCATCAAGCAACTTCTAGAAGACATAAGAGCTGACTCAGTCAGGGCCCCTCAACCCTACAGAGACCTTTGTGCAGCTACTGTGTCAAGGGATGCTGTGTTCTACTTCAGGGTGATTGTAGGATCAACCACGGACACAGTGGGCCATGTGTCAAAGCATTTCAGATTAGAGACGGGGCTCAAACAGTAGTTAAACACCATGATGATATCTCAGGCACAAGAAAGTCTCAGGGCCAGGACTGAGAGAGACAGAGGCATTTTACAAATCCAATTCACATTCCAAACTATTTTAATAAACCTTTGTTGTTTTGTTGCTGTTGTTGCTTGGTTTTTTTGTTTGTTTGGTTGGTTGTTGGTTGGTTGGTTGTCTTGTTTTGTTTTGTTTTTTGTTTTGTTTTTCAAGACAGGATTTCTCAGTGTATCCCGGGCTGTCCTGGAATTAACTTTGTAAACCAGACTGACCCCAAACTCAGAGAGATCCTTCTGCCTCTGCCTCCTGAGTGCTGGGATTAAAGGCATGTATCACCACTGCCTGGCCTTAACAGTTTTCCCCATTTAGAGTTTTAATGTTTATTATATGTATGTGCATCGAGGTTTGATACATGTGTGCACATGTGGAGGTCACAGGACAGCTTGGAGCCTGTTTTCTCACCCCACTGTGTGAGTTCCCGGTATTGAACTCAGATCATCAGGCTTGCTAGTAGGTGCCCACACCTGCTGAGCCACCTTGCCTCTCCAACATTTTTCATAATTGTAAGCAGCCTTGTTTGCATACAGTGTAGACGTGTGTGACCAAAGCAAAATTATGTAGAATTTTAGGCGTCTTCTAACTCTTCACTAATTTTCCTCTTAACTGTCAATCACTAAAATCATGTGGCCTTGGTGCCACGCCTGTAATATTTTCTTGAAGTCACTAATGGCGATCTCTTGATGATGGTATTGGAGTCCATATTGTCCTGGTTTGGATTTTCCTAAAGTCCCGTGAAAGGAAACAATGGCACCCTCATGTACACAGTCTCAACTCTCCCTTTTTCACACCTCGCAGGTTATGCGGGGCTGTCAGGCTTTCCCGAATTAAATGTGACTCGGGGCCTGCACTCGCTGACTGAGGAGGCTCCCGGGTCCTATAGCTCATCCTCCATCTTGCACTTGAACTGTCAAGAATGAGAGATTGGTGCCAAACTCAACCCAACATCGACCCTTCCCAGTGGTCTGCCTTCAACAACTCCTCCTTGTCAAATTCAACAGTTTACACAGAATTTACAGTGAATCGAGGACCCGGAAAGGCACACGGAGGTGGAACTGCTTTGCCTCATAGCAGCAAGACCTATCAACATCCCACAGGGCTGACATTTCAGGCCAGCGGGGGGGAGATGATCAGAGGAGTTTTGTGTTGCTCTTTCTAAATGGATTGTTGGAAGCTCCCAAAGCAAGAGGCTAAAAGTCAGGGTGATTCACCTATGCAATGCCCCCAAATCTTATTTATTAAATTGTAAATTATAAAGTAGTGTCCTTGAAAGAATGGTTTATAGAAGCCAAACAAGACCCCCTAGGACTGATTCTTTGGGTGTAAGTACAATGCATTGTGGGCCAGAAAGTCCATTCTCTTCTCCTTGTTGCCTAAAGAAACTTCTAGACATAGAATCAGAGAATGTTGGATCTTGAAGGTAGTTATTAGCTGTTCTTAGAGGTTTTAAGGGGCCCCACTAATGACAGCGGGCCAGAGGTTGTGCAATTATACTTTGACAGTTGACTAGACCACCAAGTACAGATAAGATACTAGTTTTCTTGTTGGCAGGACCTACGAAGTGTCCTCTCTCTGTTCACATCGCAGTAGCAGGAAAGATGTGAGACAGGACTAAGGTTCCAATATTCTCTTCAAGGGACATCCACAGAAACTTAAAAGCGGCCACTAGAGTCCTCCACGTAAGGTTCCAGCATGATAGGAGCGGCCTCCTAAGTGTCCAAATGCTTTTACACACGAACCTTTCAGGGACTCTCTTGATTGGCACTATAGTGTCCTTCATAGGTTACAGGTATAATGTTAGCAGTGTGGACCCCTCAGTTTCCTGTCACCAGCCACAGACTATAGGCAAAGTGAGAATTCCCTGATGCAGGAAAGGCAAGATGAGCAAATAGCCCCTGCCCCTCCCCTCGCCCCATAAACCCAGTTTCATTAATAGTTTTCTCAACACAGCTTCTCTTGTGAATGAAAACTTGTTAGAAACTATTCTGAACTTACCTACAGCTATTGCCTAATTTGGAATCTGAAATGGGTAATCCTTGGGAACTTTATTTGTCTTTAAGTGGATTCTGCATTTACACATAGATTTTAGACCTTAGAGAAATATAAGATTTAATATCCATTTTCCTAATCATTACCTGCAAATGGATGTTAAATAGTAAGGACTAAATAGAAACACATTAGAATAGCCACAATCCATCCTGCTGGGAATCTGAGACTTGAAATTTAAAGAAACAGTGGGAGAAATGGCAAAGGTTAAATGTAGCTGCTACTCAAAGTGAGAGGAAGCTCAGCTACTGACTGTGTGTGACTAAAACAGATGACTGGTGTGCTTACATGGAAGAATTCTTGTTTAAGGCATGCTAGTTCATATGCTTCCCCTGCCTACAAACCTTCAAGAACCCCATTTAAAACCACAAAGGCACTGACTCAGACACAGTAAGATGGTTGCTCAAACCTAGTGTGTATATCTATGTGTGCATGTGTGTGTGTGTGTGTGTGTGCGTGCACACACATTGGTGCATATGCATTAGTTTTATGTATATGTATTTTTTATTTTTTATTTTATTATTTTTATGTGTGTGGTAAGTATGTGATGACTCTGTACATTGATGAATGCATGTATGGATGGATCTATCTATGTATATGTGTGCTTGTGTTTATGTGTGTGTGGTGTGTCTCTGTGTATATATGTTTGTGTCTGCTTGTCTGTATGTGTGTGTGTCTTTCTGTCTGTGCCTATCTGGTGTGACTACAAATCCAGCCCCCAAGTTTCAGATTTTTCACTTTGATTCCCATGCACAAAGTTCCTTGCCTGATGGGTTTTGTTTCTGAACATTAGATGCCCTCACACTATCAGAACTGAAATGTCACAACGATTTTCCTCTTGAGAGATAAACTTAAATGAACAATTTGTAAAGGCCACTAAAACTGTTGTTTAAGAAATAGGGATTCAGGGATGGAGAGATGTCTCAGCAGTTGTGAGCACCAGCTGATCTTAAAGAGAACTTGGGTTCGGTCCCTACTGCCCCTGTGGCAGCTCACAACCTCTGTTACTCCAGTTCCAGGGTCTCTGATGCCCTCTTCTGGACTCTGTGGGCATTGCATCCATGCGGTGCCCATATGTGCAGGCAAGCCTCACATATAAACTAAAAACAAGAAAATCCTTTTTAAAAACGCAATACGCATGCAGTAAAAATTGATCCTGTCCAGTGATGGGAAGGAGAATGGATATAAATGGCGGCATGTGCAAAGAAAATGTTGAGACTTTAATAGTTCACCCTTCAGTATAAGCTTTAAGGATCCATAATTCCATTTGAGACCAGTAATCTACATTTATGTGGGTTTACGTATGCTTACAAATACTTCACTATTGTGTTTATATATTTATATTTTTACATTGAAACTGAACCAAGTGCTAAATTTGTTCAGAGAAATTTGTTATGATCCCTATATGATTATAAAGATAAAGCCACATCTCCCCAAGGGACAGCCTGACTAATATGACTCCATTTGCCTGTGATTTCTATTTATAATCAGAATAACAATGAGGAAAACTGATGTCATCTCCTTACTCATAAATTATAGCATGTGAGATGGGCCACTGGAAGAGCTTAATATAGACCTAAGAGTAAGAAGCTATAGATTAAACAAATCCAGACTAAGGCTGTGGTGTAAAATAGCTAGCCAATACTCTTAAAAAATCAGTTTATAGATAACACATGTCCGTGCCTCACATGCAGAATTTCATATATGTGTATATGTGGGAATGAGTGTGGGTAGAAGTTGGGGAAACCAAAAAGGGACCTATCAGAGGGGAGGGGCAGGCAATAGACCATGTGACCAGAAAGTAGAGTGGGCAGGCCAGAGGTGAAGTAGAGGAGTGGGAGAAAGGGTCAACTAAAGGAAAATATGTCTGAAACGCCACAATGTTCTTCTGTATGTTCTGTGTATGTGTTTTCTAATTAAAAATTATTCTCAAAACATATTTTACGTTCAGAGAATCTGGTCTGATCACATGTTCCATCGGTGAGGGCTGACTGAGAAGCCAAGGGAAATGGCACTGGGTTTTGATCTTACTGCATGTACTGGCTTTGTGGGAGCCTAGTCTGTTTGGATGCTCACCTTCCTAGACTTGAATGGAGGGAGGAGGACCTTGGACTTCCCACAGGGCAGGGAACCCTCACTGCTCTTTGGACTGAAGAGAGAGGGGGATGAGGAGTGAGGGAAGGGGGAGGGAAATGGGAGGAGGTGGAAATTTTTAATAAATAAATAAATAAAAACATATTTTACAAAAGAAAACATCAAATGAGTAAGGAAATTCTTCCATCTTAATGAAACTTAACAATGGCCATTTAGAGGCTATCTGTGCTCCTTATCTGGTTCCTAGGTCAGAAACAAGACAGCTGTGGAAGTTACTGTTGGGAAACTGACAGAATTTGAGTGTGGAGGTTATATCAACTAGTATGACTGTGGTGTTATATGTCATGGGTGGGATAGTTATTGTGGACCTCTGCACACTGTCTTCTTCATGGGGGAAGCATAGCAAGGTTAGAAGCAAATACCCTGATGTCTGCAATTGATATTCACATGTTCTAAAAATACAACTTAAAAAATAGCCAAAGCGAAGGAGGCAAAATGTTAAAAGTCAGTGATTCAACATGACGGGCATAGAGACGTTTGTTATTCAGTTGTCCAACCTTCCCATACTTTTTTTTTACTATTAAAAAATAGGAAAAATAAACTAAGCATGGGCTGGAGAGATGACTCAGCAGGTAAGAGCACTTCGCTCTTCTAGAGGACTTGAGATCAGTTCCCGCCGGTAACTCCAGTTCTGTGGGTACCTGCACACACAAGTGCATACACACGCAGAGACACAGTCATAAACATCAATAAAAAGTAAAAATAAACTGGACAGTGGTTGTGCCCCCCCTTTAATCAGGAGTCAGAGGCAGGCAGATCTCTGTGAGTTTAAGACTGGTCTATGGAGCAAGTTCCAGGATAGCCAGAGCTGTAACACAGAGAAACCCTGCTTAAATAAACAACAAACAAGTAAGTAAATGAAATCCTTTCAAAAAAAGAAACAACAAAATTCATTTTTAATGTTTTTAATTCATGTGCCTAGTTCAGCAAGTATGAAAGCCAGGTTTCCCATAATCTTTTATAGATGTATGAGACGAAATGTAGGTAAGTATTACAAATTATCACACAATCGAGACTTAACACAAAGTACTATAGCTAGAGAATATGGCTAGGGTTGATTATATTAAATGTCTATCTCTATGACCAAACAAGAAGAGAGGCAATTGATGCTAGTCTTTAAACTGAGTTTTCTCGGACTCCTAATTTCTCTGCTCCTGTCCTACATAAAACCTTAGAAATTGTTGGAATATATTGGAAATAGAATTCTTTCTTCAAAAAAGCAATCAGATGATGAGGATGGTAATTCTCTTTACAGGTACAGCCTACTCTTGAGCAACCTGTAAGCCATTGACAGAGTGACTCCAAAGCCACCGAAAAATGCCAAGGCCCTGTTGGGCTGAGGAAGGGGAGTCAAGTAGGCAATCGTGTGGTAGATCTGAGCACCAACGAAGATCCTGAAGTGCAGGAGGGCTGTCGAGAGATCTGGACCACTCAGGGAGTACAGGAGGCCAATACCAAGAAAGGGAACGATGTTTTCAATATCGTTCAGGTGGGCCCTGTGAGAGATGATAACGCAAAGTTCAAAAATCAGTGGGACGCACACATCCTTCCTCTCTTCCAAAACAAAATGATGTCTTGATGATGTAAGGGTTGGGTGGGTTTCATTTGGTTAGAGCCAAGGTTAGCTGAAGCTGGCCTGAAGCTTACTATGTGGCTAGATTCTCCTTATGCTCCTAGTGCTTCTGCCTCTACTGACAAGTGCTACAATTCCAGGCATGGATCCACGCACACGAGCACTGTTGCAGGATCTTACATTGCAAAGGAATAATCTCAGTTTTTCTTCCCAGCTGCCTTGCTTCCTTACTAACACCACATTTTGAATAATCTTTATCTTGAGATGGCAGTTTACTGTTTCCAGAATATTAAAATGTCATCTATCTAGAAAAACACACACCACTTTTGTAAGTATGAGATATCATTCTTTCAAATTCAAGTTTCTTTTGATGAAAATTTCTTGTTCCCAAGGAAAGAAAATTCTTTCTCTTATGGTCTTGCTCAAAACTTCTCCTTCCCCTCTCCCTGACTTCAGAGTGATTACACAGAACTCCCTCTGTACAAACCACCATCAAGTCGCATGCTCTGTTACATCCACATAAAACATCCCCCCAGAAATGGGTGAGATTTCAGACATTCTGTATTCAAACCACGGAAGGAACTAGCAAAGAAAGGGCAAACGTACAGGTCTACACAGAAGTGACTGGGTTGGGGAGGGAAGATGGGAAGAGAAAGAAAGAGAATATGAGTTCTTAGACTCTATTTGTGTACCGCCACTAGAAGGAAACCTAAAACACTTTTCAGTCAGAATTTTTCCTCTGGCTGTGGCACCTTGGACCTTTCTGACTTGGACTCTTGGTGTATTCTGTCAGTTATATTTTAAATAAATGCTGACTGACCAGTAGAGGAGGTGGGATGGGAGGGTGTGTGGAGGGAATGGGAGGAGGGGAGAGAGTGGGAATTTGAACTGGTATTTAAAAAAAAAATCTGATGAAAATAAATAAATAAATAAATAAATAAATAAATAAATGAGCTGCATAGATTCAGTACCTTAAACAAGAGTAGAAACACATGCAGTATGTCACACTTTCTTTGGGAGTGACCGTGTTCTACCCTAATGGATTCCCCTCAGCCCTGTGAGTGGTACCCTGTGCTATGGCCAAGCTTTCCACCAAGGCTCGGGAGTCACTGCCACAGTTCATTCCCTCAGATCAGTCTTTCTGGTTTTCAGCATCTGCTGGACCAGGACAACAGTTGCTCTGAGAATTTTAAATGAATTATCAAGCAGTGGCCATCAATCAAGGAGTGGGGGGTAGGAGGGCCCAGCCATATTTCCCCAATGCCCTCTACTCAGACAGGGTTCTGATTCTAAGCATACAGTAGGGTGTCTGAATTCTCACAGAGTTTTCTAAATTAACATTTTCTCATCACTTCTTCTTCCTCCATAAAATAGTCCAAAATGCTACAGGGATGTACTCCTTATATCCCACCATGCCTTCACAGGTACAGACAACCGCTTCCTGTCATTGCCTGGCCACTACATGTATGTTGCTCTCACATCTTCTTGGGAAATCTTTGATAGCATCCCAATAGCATCCCAAGGAAGGCAGGACCATGATAGACATATAAGAACCTTCCAGTAGCTGCTTTGTCCAAGAATTGGGGTCACAAAGAATGTTTAGTTCCACCTTTAACCCACAGCTCAGTCTTTTGATGGAATTCTCACTTGGGTCCCTCAGGTTCTGGGAACACTCTAGACGAAGGCGCGTTCTCCACCCCTGAAGACAGTGTGTTATAGATTCCTGGCATTTCCCTAAAACTAAACTCAAGTTCTTCAGAATAACTCACTTTTCTTTTCTAGCCTTCTTGATTCCCTTTTGAGTTTCATTTATCTTGTAGCATTGAGTGTGTGTGTGTGTGTGTGTGTGGTCTTAAATTCCTCTCAGAATAAGGCGAAATAGGATTAAGTAGATAAATCCGTATGGAAAGTGTTTTCGAATCAACTCTGGCTTGTGTCTGTGTGGAACTCAAATTACTAACACTAAATTATATCTCTTGACATGCCAACACATGCTACTTTAAGCTTGCAGCTATGGTCCTATATGTACATGTACTAATTTTATGAATGTCTTCAAGGATAGCTTCCATTTCATTGGTAGTACGACTCTGCAATTTGACTATGGATTTAGCAACAGGCTTATAAAAACAGAAAAAGGAGATTCTAAAAACTTTTTCTAAAATTTATTTTACATGAGTGCTAGTATTTTATTTAATGAAGCCAATCAGTTCTCAAAAATGTTAACTGGAAATGCGATCGTTGGCCTTCTGCAAAAGGTTGCCTATTGCTACACTGTAAGTTCAGATTCTGACCACCAGAGGGCGCTGTGCACATTGGTGTTCTGCCTCTCTAGGCACCTAGAGCTAAGGTCAATGGCATTAAATGTCAGTTACACATATTTGTAGTCTGAAAAGAAGAACATCAGACTAGACTAGATTTCTCCTCTAAAAGTACCCACAGGAGGGTAAGGGTGGCAGATGGGTAAATAACAAAGAGAATCTGATCTCTCAAAATAAAATGTTGTTTTTAAGTTTCGGTAGAGGAGGCTTGCATGCTCCTCTCCATCTTTCTAATAATGCCACTGCAATACAGTTGGTGTTTTCTAGTCCCGGCCTACTGTATGAATAGAACACCATGATTAGCATCAACCATGCTACTGCTGTTGTCAAAGAGAAACGGAGAAGGAACAGATAAAGACTTAAATGGGTTTAACGTCTCTGTGGCGTCTGACACATCGCTCTAATCTGATTCTCTGCCCTCATAACACTTGACACCGTTTGAGGTTTTCACTTTGATTCTTTTGTCCTGGAACTATTTCTGGTGCATTTTCTTGGCACAACCTGTTTTGACAACTGGCTCACTGTAGGAGGACTGAGTTCCCCAGCACAACACCTGCAGAAGCAGAAGCACGTGTGTGGAAAGTGCTTAAGAACCTAGCACACACTTCCTCATCAGAGAAAAACATTCTTGCCTGAGAAATATCTGCAGTGCACAGTGTAAACCCCCATGCACTTCAATTTCCTCGAGCCCATTTCTGGGCACAGGTTTTCAGTTGATTTGTTGAGGGAACTGAGAGAAGAGCTTACTTTACATCCGATGCAACATTTGGAAGCAAGCATGACTGTATGATCCCAGGGGACGATTCAGCGTGAGCCTGTATACGTCATGGCATGATAGAATCTGTAACTATCCCAGGGGGGCCTTCAGACCTTCCCAGAGAAGCAAGCTGGGGGGAGTGGGGGGAACAGACATGATCCAGAGAGTTTACCTGACCCCATGTGCAGAGGGAAAAAACTCTTTGCTCTTGACTTCTATTTCATGGTCATTCACACAAACAGAGGAAATCTATTCAAGTATGCGTTACTTTACTGACTTCACTCTCCATCACAGGACCACCAGGCTCCTCTCCATCACGGGACTACAAGGCTGCTTGGTCCCTATAAAACTTCCTTGATCCTTTAACTTTCTGTAACATCACTGGCTCGGGTATGGCCGGAATTGTTTCACAGCTCAGATGAGTGTTAGAAAATAGTAACAACTGGGAAGACAGCAGATACCTCTGGTAGTCCTTGTGTTATAACAAATGGGGCAACTATTACTTAAATTTGGCATTGGATATCTGCATAAATTCATAACACATCATATGACTTTATGACAAGATTAAGAAAAAGCACAGTTCGAGGCACATTTGAAACAAACCTGTGAGGACAGAATCTGGCTTCTTTTTCTTCAGTGTTCATTGAACTTGCAAAGTATTAAATATAATAGCTATGAAGGAGATACAGAAACAAAGCAGCAGAGAGAGACAGAACTACAAGGCAGCCAATGCATAAGGGAGAGATCTTACTTCTCTGAAAAGTTTCAACTTTATATTCTAGTTTTTCTACAAAAGCACCTTGTCCTTTGACCTTCTGTGTGCATGGACGAATGAACAGTCTCAACTTGGGAGAGAAATGTCATGCCTGCGAGAATTGCCTGCCTGCATCTTACGTCCTACCTACTATTATTTCAGGGTATCCTGAAACAGAGCAGAGATTCCAGCCCAAACCAAGTCCATAGAGCATTCTAGCAAAATCAGTGACAGGAGCGGCTATAGTACCATGCAGAGATTTGCTGTACTTCACGCCATGGATTGCTTTCCTCCTTTCTTCTCTGAGTCCTGAGCAAGGCTGGACTCCTTGACCATGGCTCTAGGGTGAGGAATTTCCAGAGGCACAAGCTCACCTTCGCACCCGTTCCACCTTTTCGTCAGTCCGAAGGTACTTCTTGGCATTCTCTCCCTTGCCAAAGCTAGCACAGTCTTCTGGGTTGGCAAAAATCTATTCCAAATAACAAAAAGAAGAAGAAGAAAAGCCCACTTATGTCAGGGCTAGATATATCGCTTGATGATGAGCAGAAACCCGTATACTCAACCATTAGTATCAACTTAACAACAAAAACAAACCGAAACAAGCACCCGAATTACACATACTGTGAAATGTGAAGAAGCAGTGGAGATAGTGACCAATTTGCTAATTTGCACTTGGGTGTGTATGTGTGTGTGTGTGCAGGTTTGTATGGGTGCACACGTGAGCACAGGAACATGTACACTTGGGTGCATGTTTATGTAGAGGCCTTGGCTTTTCAAGTTTCATTTCAATTGGGAATTACTGTGAACCTTGTTTGAGAGACAGCCTCTCTTGGTAGCCCAAAGCTTCCCAGAGTAGACTAAGTGGCTGCCACTGAACCTCAGGGACCCGCCAGTCTCCACCTTCCCATCGGTGAGACTGTAAGTGTAGACCACCATATCTGGCATCCTTAACATAGATGCAGAAGATCAAACTCGGGTCCTCATGCTTGCACGGCATGCATCTGACTGACTGAGCGACAACTCCAGCACCAGTAATTTGAGTCTTAATAAAAAAAAAAAAAAAAGCACAGGCATCCTGGTTGGCCCTTATGGAAAGAAATTGTTGACCAATCAATCAGAGGAGGAGCGAGGAAGGGAAGCATGTGCAGACCGAGCCTGAATCTTTTTCAACACGAAAATGTTTTAAAACCAGCATGAATGAAAACTTCAATAAAGGCTAGAATACAAAAATCCTGAAGAGGGAGCAGGGAGTTGACTCTGCAGGTCAAAGAGCTTGTTACACAGGCCTGATGACTGAGTTCAAGTTCCAGAACCCACAGAAGAAGGGAAGAACTGACCCCCAAAAGGTTACCTGCACACACAGCCCATGCAGAATTTTAATCTCTCTCTCTCTCTCTCTCTCTCTCTCTCTCTCTCTCTCTCTCTCTCTCTCTCTCATGCTCACACACACAAATAGTGATAGACTAAATAATTTTAAAAAATAGTTACCAAGAGAGTAAAAACATAAAAGACATAATTCTCAGGCAGAGCAGACCATCAACATGGTACCCTGGTGTCCTTTACAGAGTGCCACACCCTCCCTCGAGTGTGTCAAAGTGCCAGGTGCTCGGTTTTCAGCAAGACATTCCTTTGCCTTCTAAGGCCTTCAGAAAAGGCAAGCAGCCGGAAGTGGTGAGGGATGGACTCCTTCCTGTAATGACTATGCTGTTTGAAACTATTACCCCATCCCTTGAAACTTGAAATGTGCATTTAAGATCATTTTAGTAGGCTTCACTTTTTAATAACTTATAATAAAGAAAAACAGGCGGCAAAATATTTTTAACTTTAGCTTTAAAAATATCATCACTATTATAACACTTTCTTAACATATGAGTATTTATTATGAATAAAGATGTTAAGGAGAATTGCTAAGCAGAGATGTGTGAGAGTTAGCTCCTGAGGTCAGGTCTGTTGGCCTTGCTCCTCATGGTGTCCTCTAGGTGAGTAACTGGAATGCATTGGCTGTCCAACATATGGATTTTGAATGAAGAAATAAACAAACCACAGTGAGAAATATCCAAAGTTGGGGTTTAAGCCCATCTGAGTTGGAGAGGGTTGCTGGGACGTGACATCGAGGCCTTCTGTATTCCAAGAAAGCACTCTACCACTGACCTACAGCCCCTGTTTCTCAAGGTGAGTTTTCATCTCAGTCCCATCCCTCCAATCATGCGAGGCTGAGCAAGCACTACCACTGACTGCTGGTTTTGTCCTAAATGCATAAGCTGAAGCCAAATTCCCAGGGTGATGGTGTCTGAAGGTAGGGCCTCTATGGTATCATAAGGTCATGTGGATGGGCCCCTTGTGAGTGGGATCAGTGCCTTTACAGAAAGACACAGGGCACATCCTTTCTCCCCTCTTTTTCTTTCAACTAATGTAAACACAAGGAGATGATGGCCCCGTGCAGATCAAGAAAGGGTCCCTGGCTAGACATCAGATCTGGCATCTTGATCTTGGGCTTGCCGCCCTGTAGAGCCATGCAGAATACATACTTCATAATCCTCCCCTTCAGTGACACTCTGCAGCCATGGACCACAATGACTTGGGCAGCTTCTTGTCCCCTCTCTTTCATTTCTCTTAAAGGGGACCAGGCTTCATTTCAACTGAGATTGCTAACAATGCCACAAAATGATGAAGGGGTTCAGTACATGTGAGAAGCAAAAGAGTGTTCTATCCCATGACTAGCCCCGGCAATGAGATTAATATAAGCCAAACCTGAACACTCTGGAAATTTCATTTGCTATGTGAATCACAAAAGGAGATATCCATAAAGAGACAACTATCATGGTTTCATCATGAAAGCAAAAGTCTTGTGCCATGAGAAACACCCAGGCCAGAGCATTTCAGACTCCATTCACAGCATAACACAGCACAGCCTGCTACTGACTGAGCATATTTAAAAAGGTGAAATAGAAATAAAGAAGGCTGTTCCCGAGAATTTTAACTCATGAAAGTGAGAAGAGGTTGCCTCTGAACTCTTACCTTGTTGGTCAACCTCTGAAATGCAGTTGCCGTGCTCATGAACATCATCTTCATAAGAACGATCGTTGCATAGGAGGAGAAGGCCATAAACACCTCATTGTCCATGAGCTGCTTGAGTTCAGCCATTCTTCAAGTCTTGGTCCCAATCTTTAAATGACTGTAGACAAGAGACAGGGGAAATAGAAACACCCCGGTAACTTGATGAACATTTATTGAGCTGATAAAACTGCACTAACCACATTGTTCTTTAAAAATCAGTATCATGAACTGATTACAAGGGAAATGATTACAGCCTCACAAAGTTTTCAACAAAAAAAAGCAATTTAAATAGTGATTCACTCCTGTAATCCAACTGTTGCTAGCCTAGGCAGGAGGATTGCTCTGAGTTTAAGGCTCCACAGTACGCTTCAAGTCAGCCTGGGCTACATGGTAAACTCTTGTCTCAAACAATTGAATTCATCAATTCAAAGCAAATATATTTCTAGAATAAATTGTTTAATGATTTCTCTAGTTCGGTATCATTAAAGATGAAGATACCCAGAAAATGCTAAAAGGAAATATAAGGGGTATTGGAGCATAAAAACAATCAAAATGCCCCAAACACGGAATAAAATAGAGATTTGTATCAGGAAGAACAAAGGGTTCAAAGAATAGTGCAGAGGTCGTGGCAGGATCTTCAGAAGCACCAAGCTCCAGCCACAGCAGGACTGCCATGTTACTGGGAATGCCTAAAATCTAATGCATGCCCTAGGCTAGAAACCTAGCTCACTGCTCTCTATCCTTTCAGTCCTGTCCATCTTCTCAGGAACCCAAAACTTGAATTCAAGTCCCAAAGTTTGATTACTGACCTTGCTTGAGGAATAAAAGTTCTCTGAGACTTTAGGCCTCCATCTATAAAATAGGAATACTAATAGTCTCTAACAATATTTACTATCATATTTAAACAAAGCAAGCATTGGAAATGCATGCAATAGTATCCAACTACGGCAGGGGAGGTCATCCATACTTTATTAGTTTATTCTTCATTTATCTGCTCATTTGGGAGGCATGTTTCTTAGGTATCTCAGGCCTAGCCTCTACCTGGCTATAGACAGAGAGTAAATTTGAACTCTTGATCCTCTAGTCTTTGCCTCCCACGTACTGAAACTACAGGCTTGTGTCACAAAACCTGGCTTAATAAACTTCACCAGACCCTTGTCAGTATAAGGGCAGTTCCGGTGGAAGAAGAAAAGACACTGGAAACATCCCAGTACTAGACCCACAAGCCCACAGCAAGGAAGCTGTGCACATGGAAATATAAACCAGGAAAAGGAGAATGGGCTAGGAACATTATTAGGGGTTGGTTATAAGTGGTATAGGGTTGGAGGTGGAAGTAAAGTAGGCTCATGCATCTCTCTTGAAAAAAAGGAAGGGGGAATGGGTGGGTTGAGATAATAAGTAGATTAGTGTGAGCTTACTCACACTAATAATAATAGTGTGAGTAATAGTGAGATTACTTGTGAGCTATTATTTACAGACAATTTACATTGGTATAGATTCTTGTATATTGATATAAATTCAAATTATATTTGTTATATTAAATATGCTCCTATTTCTGTTTACAATACTTGTGTGCCTATGCAAAGTTATTTTTTCATATCATATGCATGCATGTTTCTATCTCTGCTTAAGGTGATTTGTATATTGATGCAATTCTAGGATATATTTATTATATTGCACTATACATTTCTACCTCTGATCAAGATACTTATATATTGCTTATATTTTAAGGTCATAGTCCTCATTTGCTTCACATTTGTTTAAATATTGATTAAGTTTTTAATATGAAGCCTTATTCTTTAAGCTATATAGGTAATAAGAATTGTAGGTCAATAGTCATCCATGTTTTTCATACTTATAGTTAGACTAATTAAGTTCGTTAGATGCATAGGTAATCTTCAAACACTTTGAAAAACTGTAGAATATGACATTTAAGTAACTTAGAATTCTATTGACATCAGACATGATTGCTCCAGGCAGCACCAATCTATTCCCAAGAGAATGTTAAGCATTCAAGACACTCCACTTGAAACTTGTTTTCTTCTTGGCAAACTGGCCTTTGGGCGGCAAAGAACTGCCCGTGCCTCAACCACTGACAAAATGCCTGGTGTCCAGAGTGGACAAGCCGAATATAAGCAAAAGACTGACAAACCTTGCCAAGACAGGCTAAGACAGTTTTTCAAATTTTCCTGCCTCTGAAAATGGTCCGTCTGACACTCTAGGCCTTAGTCAAAGTTGGTTGCCCCAATGTTGCAAGTGAGACATTGAGTGATTGCCCATGTAGCAAGTTATCTCTGTCATTTCTTGTGCTTTTCCAAAGTTTCTGATTGCACTTCCTGTTTGCTCAAGTAATATTATTTTCCTTCTCAAGTCTCTGATGGGGATTGAAGACTAGATATTCATAGTTACTTTCCTCTCATGACTTAGCCAAACCATTTTTAATATAAGACTTAGACTCCTTAGGATAGGATAACTATTGAAACATTTAGCATATGTTCCTTGTTTGATGTTGTTCATGGTGGTTGTAATTCTAAGTTTTATATATGTTTTTGCCTCTTCTTTCCCTGGACAACACTTGATATTTGTTCTTATTGTTTATAGTTTTGTATTAGGCCTAGAACTCTCTTATTTAGATAAAAGGAGGAGGTGCTGTGGGAACTCCTTCAGCCTTTAAGGTACCAGCCCATTTTGGGCATGGTCTCATGTACTATAAATGCAGACAAAAAGCATGCACAGACCTCTTGGCTGCTGGATTTGGTTCCAGTTCCCAGCACACGCAGAGGACTGTGGATTACTACCCTTTCTGTGAGTTTATCCCCAAATAAATAAGCCTTTGTTATACTCCATTCCAAGCTATTGTGAAGCTCTTTTGCCAACACAGGACAGATGAGATCATTTCTCATTCTAGATTCGCATCCATCTCAAAAGCTGTCAAGGGGAAACTGAGGGTCTAGCAGGATGGCTTACCATGTAAAGGTGCCTGCAGCTGAGCATGGCAACCTGAGTGCAAACGCCAGAACCCATATGGTGGAAGGAGAGAAGCAATGCCTGAAAGTTGTCAAAAACATGCATACACACCAAGAAGTGTGCACAAGCACACACATGCACAAACCCTGACATCAGCCTTTATGCCCTCCTTGCAGTATTGATTTTTCTCTCACACTCACCTTAGGCAGCATTTAATCTTCTTGGCTGCTCCATGATGTCCATGCACGCCCTTTTACTCCTTCCTGTAGCTTTCTAGCTTAACCTCCAGAAGCTTTGTCCATTTGACTATAGTCTATGAAGCTACATCTGTCTTCTATTTGCTGCTAGTCAGCTGTCCATGTGTTGCTGAAGAATGTAATCAAAAGCATCTCCACTAACACTTAATTTTGTAAGACTCTGTTATATCCAGCAATATCTCAGACTTTACTGCAAAACCCTACATGATGTTTGTGAGCATACCGTAATCTGTTTCATAGGTACAGAATACGGACGGGGGTTGGGGTACAAACTCATTCCACATGTTAAAGCATTGTGCTGACTTCTTGGGGACAATTGCTGCATTTGCCCTTCAACCGCTTGATTCTGTTTAATCATACATAATTTAACTAAACCTTGGATTTCTACTAGTAGCTGACCCTAGCAGACACATCTCCCATCCCTTAAATTCCTCCTTTCCGGAAATGCCATGTGCCAGGTGTTTTGCTATATTACAGATAATAAAACTGAACCTTCAAAAAAAAAACTCTGAATTTGTCTTCTTAAGATAAAAACGACATGCCTTGCATGTAGTCTAGCAGAAACTACACATCATCCCCAAGGGTCCTGTTCAGAAGCTTCCTGAGAGTATCATATTCACAGATGCTCAAATGTCTTCTACCACATTGCCGATGCATACCTCTCAGACAGCTTCCAAGACTTTAAATCATATGTGCTGAGCACTTTTTATTGCAGGCTTAACAAAACCTAAATTCATTGGGAAGAGGGACCCTCAACTGAAAGATTGCCACAATCAAATTGGCTTGCGGCCATATCCATGAGGAACTGTTGATTGACTTCAGAGGTCCCAGCCAACTATAGGCAGCACCATCCCCAGGCAGGTAGGCCTGTGCTGAATAAGAAAGCACAGATAGAGAGAGAGAGAGAGAGAGAGAGAGAGAGAGAGAGAGAGAGAGAGAGAGAGAGAGAGAGAGACAGAGAGACAGAGAGTTTCAGCTTCAGTTCCTGCCCTGACTTCCCTCAATGATAGACCGAGACCTGGAAGTGGAAGTGTAAGCTAAGTAAACCCTGTCCTTCCCAACTGACTTTTGGTCGGGATGACTTAAGACAGAGAATGAGTGAAGCTAGGACGTCACCATTTTCAATACCCAACGCCACATGCACCACACAAACAGCTACACAGTACCGTTCAGAAGTCAGTGAGAAGAAAAACTTCTGCGCACGCTCAGCACAGACACACTTTCTTCTGATTTTTTTTTTATCTACAGTTGGATGAAATTCACGAAATAATGGGCTCACTATTCTCTAAATTGTTTTTAAATTCCACATATGACAGTAAATTAATCCACTTCCATGAGTTCATGGTCTTGAAAGCATAGTGTGTTATCTCGGTGCAAGATAATACTCTCAGTAGTTTTTAATATAGCTGCTATTGCTCTGGTATTGGGGGAATAAAAGTCATGGTAAAATGCCCTATCCTTCAGAGCTCCTGCAAAGTTAATTAGCTTAATAAAGAATCCCTAGGGTCCATGCCTCGGAACAGAGATCTGAAGAAATACAACAAAAACTTTGAATTAAAAAAAAAAAACCTCAGGAAGTTTATCAAGTAGAAATTCTGCTATTTAATAACCTTCAAAATAAAAGTCTGTGTGATTGTTCCCAGAACAAAACGTTTTTAGGGCTGGAACAACAAGTCAGGAAGGTTTTGTTGGTGGTGTTTTTTTTTTGTTGCTGTTGTTGTTCAGCATGGTGGAGAAGGAGAGAAAAACCAGAAACCTTCTAGAACTGTCAGTGGGAAAATACAGAGGCTTTAGCAGGTGGAACAAAAGGGAGATGGAGGGTTTCTGCAGCTGCAAACAATAAACAAGGCGCTGATAAAAGTGGAGTTGCTAGGTTGTCAGGAATGTGGGCGAAGTCCTCAGGCCTGCGATTCTGGGACACTGGCCAGTACCAAGTCCCTGCCACTATACACCACAGGCCCATGAGCCTCCTCTCTCAGACATCTTCCACTTCCTAGGGATGTGGGGGAGGGGAGGAAGAGTAATGCTAAGAACATTAACAAATAGGAAACACTGGCAACATGGAAGAAAACAATAGAACTCTGCTTTTTTTTCTTCTGTCATGAGCGTGCTTACCCCTAATTGAAACCAGAATAATGGCAAGGCTGGGCAGTGATGAAAACATGTCCACTGAAAGCTGGTTGTCAGGGAGGGTGTCCATGAGGGTAGAGGTGAATACATACATACATACACACACACACACACACACACACACACATACATACACACACACATACATACATACATACACACATACATACATACACACATACATACATACATACATACACACACATACACGCTTACATACATACACACATACATACACATACATACATACATACATACATACACATATACAGCTTCTCATTTGCATAGGGACGATGCCACAATTCGTGCAAATACAGTCCTTAACTTACATGCATGTCTGCTATGGTCCATGTCAAGATTCCCTTTCTGAATTACTTTGTAAGCTGGGATAGAGACACCTTCCTGTATTACTTTCTGGTATGACAGCATCAAAAAGCCTTTTTGTGAGTAGCTTTTTATCATCTACCTTGTGTGTGTGGTCTTTTGAGACAGAGTCTCCCAATATAGCCCAGACTAGCCTCAAACTCTGTACACCCCTACCTCGGCCTCCCAAGGGATGGAATTATAAGCCTGTACCACCACATCCACCTTCTCGACTATTTGTGATGGTCATCATTAGCACAGTGGGCCTGTCTACAAAGCCAAGGGAAGACCACAGAGTCCTAAGGCACCGGGGACCATGGTAATAACCATGAGAGGCAGCTGGGGAAGAAACAGTGTAGTGCAGAAGTGACAAAGACAATAAGGGCCAAAGGTAGAAACTCTGGACCCTGATACCAGAAAGACTTGTCAGAAGCCACTAAATACTAGACTTCCAGCCCCAAGCCCAGGAACTAGAACACCGGTCACTGTCGAGGCTAAGGATCCTGTACGCCTGTCACTGCAGGGCTAAGAGGACCAGAACTTGAGGCCCGTAGGAGAACTGCAACACTACCTTCTACTGCTTGCTTCGGTAGCTGTCGCTTATCTCACTGCTGCCTGAAGCTGAGAATGGCAAAAGCTATGGTTGAACTTTTAACCCAAGAGTCTAAAACTGTGGGACTCTGCTTTCCAAACTGTTTGTAGCTACGTGCCTCCAGGTCTGCTAGTCCAGCCTCAAAGCCCCAGGCCCTCTCTAGGGACTGCTACCACTAGAGAAGATTTGCTTCATTTACCCAGGATTCCTGTTGGGAGAGAACAAAGGGACACCAGCCAGTTGACTAGAAATGGCTTGGGATGAAAGACCATACACAACATAGCGAAGACTTTTGTCCGCTTTAGGGTAGTAATAAAGTCAGGTGGTACAGTGGAGGCATCGGTCTGGGGCCTAGTTTTCTCAACCTATCATTTCAGGGCTCCTTACCGTGTTAGGAATTGTGGAGTTCCGTGTTAGGAACTGGGGAGAAACTGTGCTCTCCTGGAAGATTCTCGCTAATGCCCATCACTATGTTCCACCCTGTTTCACAGACAAGATGCCCTCTCCAGTTGAAGAACACTCCTTTCCCTTCATGGGCCCTTGGCCAAGAAGAGCAAAGTTCCTTTCTCCTCACAACTATTTAGCTCTCCTATATCAGTGTTGCAAAACACAGAAAATCTGGGCACACGGCCACAAGGCATGACTCTTCAATTTTGAACCTCCTGAAAGCTGCAAGCGCATTGTGGGATAACAGAAAAGAGGATTGCAAGAGCCATGCCTCTGCTTGTGGGCTCTACAATGTTCTGAAGGGACTGAGATGGCTGAAGCCTCCTAAGCTTGCTGAGAGGCCTCATTGAAAGAGTACTTAGGATCCCAAATAACGGTGGTTTGCAGGGGAGCGTGAGATGCAGGGGATGACTATGTGAGAGGGGGGGTAGTTGTGGGGCTGCAATGCATGTTGAGGGAAGGTGGACATGGGATAAGTGAATATGGGATTGGATTTCAGAGTGGGCAAGGGGACGGGATGGGTTTGAAAGAGAGAGGTAGGTTGGGGGATACGTAATGATATATATATGGAGGAGGATATGGGGGGGGGGGGCTATGGGGAATCATAGGTTTCTTGGAGACCCTGGGGAGCAGGTGTTCTTTGGAGACCATGTTGACTTTCCTCTCCAACTTCAGGAATTACCAAAAATGACTTCCTAAAAATACTTGTCCATCACAGAGTAATACTCAAGTCGGGACCAAGTTTGTCATATGTAAAAATAGTCAAATATTGCCAGCACACATCTGTCCTCTCGATTTGGAATAAGCCAGGAACAACAGAAGCAATACTGCCCTAACTCACTGGAAGAGGCACTTCCTGGAAAGCAAACAGTGGCTCCAGCACGGCTCCTGAACACTGTAGGCTCACAGACCCTCAGCCGGGACTCTCTCTTACAAAGCAGCTTAGTTGGCATCCTCCCGCATGCCACTTGGAGGAAAAGCAGGAAGGAAAAAACAA
Source organism: Arvicola amphibius (assembly GCF_903992535.2). Taxonomy (NCBI): domain Eukaryota; kingdom Metazoa; phylum Chordata; class Mammalia; order Rodentia; family Cricetidae; genus Arvicola; species Arvicola amphibius. Next base: position 12,471,358 of record NC_052048.2, read on the forward strand.
GTGATCAGAGGATACCGGAGACTGAACCCAACAGACTGGAAGACCCAGGCACCTCCACTACTGCCGCAGTCCACCCACAGCAACACAGGCTGAACCCCAAAGCAGACGCTCTTGTCCTTTTCTTTTTCTCCAGACTGGAGTGGAGATGGGGAAGACTGGCCCCTGCCTTAAGCCCCCCCAGAGGCTGCTCCCTCAGCTCTCTGGCCCTCTGCCTACAGTACCACAATAGGTTGACCTGCCAAGCCTTTACACAACATCTGACAACAGTATTATCTTAAAAACTTTTCAAGGCTTCTCTTGCCTACCAAAGGTGAAGCTAGAAGCCTTTCCACAAGCTCAAAGGCCTTCATGTCCGAGTCACAGGAGACACGGAAGGGTTTTACACAGTAGGAACGGGCAGAAGTTGCTGAAGCCGCAGTGGCTTCTCATCTTGCGACAACTCACATGTACTTTTTCCTCCCCTCAAGATCAAATGGCCCTTTCAAAAAAGGGGGTGCTACTTGGGCTTGAAAATAAGAAGAAAACCATCTCTCAAGTACGAAACGACTCGTGCTTGCAAGTTTCTCGTGCTTGCAAGTTTCTTCCTGAAGTTCGAGAAACAGAAACTAATGCAGAAAGAGAAAGGCACAATTCTCTTTTAGAGCAGGCCACCAAAGGGGACACTTAAGCAGCAAAAGGAAACAAAGATTTGTCTGACAGGCACAGCCACCCCCTTGCCTTACACCTGTCCCCCACCGGCCCCTTGCACCCACCACCCTCTCCTTGCCTGCAAGCAGCACCGCGGCCGCGCAGCACCCATGCTGTGCACCCACCTGAGTCCCTGGAGAAACACCACAAGCTGTGGGGCCAAGCTAGCACACCTCGGGACTTTTCACCTAGAGGGCTGGAACTGGCACTGCCGCTTTTCAGGCTTTCCTTTAATTACCGGCCTCCGGGAGTTCGCCAAGTCCCGCCCCCAATCACCCGCGGTCCCAGCGGCCACCGCCCACCCGGAAGAAGCCTGGATTGCAGCAGGCCAGGACCCGGCTCAGCCAAGGACATCTGCAGTTCTGTTGTGGCTCAGGAGCAAGAGAAATAGGAAGGCTGCTAACTTTTATGTCGCTGGAAGCAAAAGACCTTAAGTGTTGCATGTGGAAAACTTACAAACAAAACTTTGGGGAAGTTTAAATCTCGGGGCAGGAGTCTATTGCTGTGACAACTTTGACCCCTCCTTCAGGGTGCAAAGTGGAACCAGAGAAATTCTGAGTCTGTTAGGCAATTAACGTTGCGTGTTTTTAACAGTGACTTTTAGAAAAGTGTCGCAAGAAGACAGGGTTGTTAGGGCAACATCAAAGCTATTGCACACAGCCCCACCAGAGAGGCCAAGAACAGTTCTGAAGGCTTCTCTGACAAGTTCCAAGTGTTGTATGTTCCCATGTGTACAATTTCACTCACAGATGTACACCATTTCACACCTGTGCCCCACACTGCCCTGGGAATCTTTTTTCCTTTGTTTTTTTATTTCTCTTCCTCCTCCTCCTCCTCCTCCTCCTCCTCCTCCTCCTCCTCCTCCTCCTCCTTCTCCTCCTCCTCCTCCTCTTCCTCCTCCTCCTCCTTTACATTTTTCTTCTTCTTCAGTATGTGCCGCATAATTTCTGATTGACTTTTGTCTGTTTGCCTCTTCAGCTTGGTTTTGTTTATTTTAGGGAGGATTTTGCTACTTAGCACAGTCTGGAACTTGCTGTATACACTAAGGCTAGACTCAAACTTGTGACCATTCCTGCCTCAGTCCCCGAGTACTAAGATTTGTAACATCAAGACTTGCTCTCTTTTTTATTTTAAAGGTTTAATAGACAATTCTATGTCCTACCCCCTTCTTAAACCAAAAAAGAATCAGAGGTACCTTGTTGTCTGTAGCAGAAGTTAGTTGGGCCTGACAATGGTTTCTTCGGAGGCATGGTTGGTAAATCATCAGAAAAGACTGATTGGTTTCACTTTTCAATTCACTTGAAAACTTGGCTTAGTTAGCTCTTCCTCTCTGGAACCCGGCTGGAACACCGACTACAACGAAACAGAACTTGAGAGGAGATGCAGCAATTTTGAATTCCCCTATGATACTTGAGTACTCCAGGACGTAAAGAGAACTTCATTTATGCCAAGGAAGATGGCACAAATCCTGCAGACAAGATCATAGAGGAGGAAATGTATGGAAGAGTTCTTGACTAAATAATCTTATATTCAGAAAGCCAGTAAAGGGTCAATACCATGCTTTTATAGAGGAAAAACAACCAGATTCATCTAATGATCTAATTGAAATGTGTCCAAGCTAACAGCTAATTAATCAACAAATGCAGGGCTTGTGTTATGCCTTAGCAAATATTGGCTATTTGGTAAATAGGATTGTATGTATGTACATAGCAGAAAGACCACACATACGTATGTTGCTCTGGTATAATATGAGCATTTGCTTGGAATAGACAAATTCAGTAAAAACTTATTAAGTGAATCCAGCATATTTGGTTTGAGGATAAAATTTATAGCTAAAGGAAGTTTATACTACAGCAAAGGCCCAAAAAAATTAAGCTGCCATTGAACTTTGGAATAAAAGATCTGAACATAGGGGTAACAACTGAGCATGAAGTAGAAATGAGAAAGGAAAGGCATGAAAGAATGGATACTTTGTACTCATGTTCCCGCAACTATAGTAAGGTAGAAAACCATGGCTTTGGCCAGCAGTCCCCAGCAGGCCAGTTCCTGGTTCTGGTGCTAGGTGCGTCAACCAGTCAGCTCTTGCTCATCCTCAATACCAGGGTGGGCTCTCTAGCACTGACTTGGCTAGATAACCCTATGCAGTAAGCAGCAAAGGGCAGGGACCTGGTCTCTCAAGTGCTGCAGTTAGTGAGGGCCAGAAACAACTCTGTGTAGCCCTATCCTCTAGGCCTTTGGTGGTAACAGAAGCCATGGGCATCAACACAGACCTTGCCTGCAGCAGGGCCACAGACATAGACATGGCCCTTGGCAGCAGCCCAGGCCCAGATATTACCATGGCCCCAGGTAGCAAACAGGCCACCCACCTCAACCTGCTCCTCATCACCTTGACCTCTACAGATCTGCTTCTCTCCACAGGACATGAACCATCCTGTCTTTCTCATTCATACCCCCACTATGACAGGCTTTGTTTTGGACCACCAACCAGCTTCCTGGTCATGACACAGAGACTTATTATTACGAATGCTCAACCTTAGCTTAGGCTTGTTTCTTGCTAGCTCTTATAACTTAATTTAAGCTGTTTCTGTTCATCTATGCTTTGCCTCAGGGAATTTTGATGTGGGAAGTTCTTCTGTATATGTGTTGCTTTTATTGGTTAATGAATAAAGAAACTGCTTTGAGTCTATAGCAGGGCAGAACAGACTTATGTGGGGAAAACTAAACTGAATGCTGAAAGAAAGAAGGTAGAGTCAGGAGATGTCATGTAGCCACCACCAGAGACAGACACCTTGGAACTTTGCTGGTAGGCCACGAGCCTCACAGTAAATATAAAATAATAGAAATGGGTTAATTTAAGATGTAAGAGATAGCCAATAAGAAACTAGAGCTAATAGGCCAAGCAGTTATTTAATTAATAGTTTCTGTGTGGTTATTTTGAGTCTGGGCAGCAGGGAATGAACAAGCGGGCTTCTACTACAATTTTTGCCTTTCTTTCTTTCTATATGTCCTATTCCATGCCTGCTGGCTGGCAGCTGCATGTTTCCTTCTCTTTCTCACTCATTCTCTCTTCTCCTGACCCTAGATTATTCCCATTATTCTTTCTGTCTGCCAGCCTCACCTATCCCTCTACTGCCTAGCTATTGGCTATTCATTTTTTTATTAGACCATTCAGGTGCCTTAGGCAGACAAGGTGAAACAGCAGTCCATCTTTTGCTTAATTAAACAAGTGCAGCAAAAACAAGCGTGACACATCTTTACATAGTTAAAGTAATAATCCACAACACCCCACCTTATGTTTGCTTGACCTTGGTAGGAAATGTGCTTTCTCCTCCCCACCAAAGGCAGATAGCCTTAGGCATGTATGTGAGTCTTCCTCTCCTGCTCAGTCTTAACAGATGGACAGTCTCTTGTTTTCTCTCCTATAATTCAGTTTTAAAACATGTATTAGATTGTTTATTTTTGACCACAGTCATACAAAGGAATTCTTGTTTTTCTTATTTAATGTATGGACACTGATATCCAGTCTGGCTTATGAAATAAACTCTGAAGATAAGACCCACAAAAAAGAAAAGATATCCACAAAAAGAAGGGCAGAGCAAACTGAAACCAGCCAAAAGAACATAGAAGAGCTTGAGGGTGGACAAATGGGTCTAAAAAACAGACCAGAGTCCAGACAATGAGCCACAATTATTTGGGCAATTGATTTCAACAAATGTATCAAGACAATCTAATGGAGAAAGGAAGACTCTGAATAAAGTGTGGAAATGACAGAACTGAACATCTCTGTGGAAAACAAATATCTTGTACCACACACAGAAAGTAAAGCAAAATGGATCACAATCCTCTGAAGCTTCTTTCTAGAAAAACACACACAAATGGACTTCATAATGTTGCATAGGCAAAGGTGCCACAGACAGGATCCAGAAGCTTTTTATATGTAAAACAAAAAAATGATGTGTGATCATTAGTTTTTATGAAAATTACAATCTACTCATCAGAAGATGTCCCATAGTCACAGAAAATATTACGAATGACAGAGCACACATGCAAAATAATGCACATGACAATTACTGATATACAAAAGTATACTATTAAAACAGAAAATTGGCAAGACTTTGATCAGAAACATCACAAAAAATATATGGGTGGCTAAAATGTGTATTAAAAGGTATATCATGTCATTAGTTATTAGAAATATGAAAATCATCAACATTGACTTTGGTTTATTCGCCCAAACATTTCTACAGGTGTGTCCAAAGGGATAGACCACCCTGACATTAATGTGAGCACTAACGGGCTGCCCTGCCCCCCATAGTAGTTTGAAGGCTGAAAGCTAAAAGTGTTGGCTTTAAGGCTGTAGAACTATGAGTTACTGCAGAAGACGAAGTAGGATCCTAGAGCAAATCCATTTTCAGTCTTCTCCAGAATTTAAAAACATTCTAATTGATTCTGTCTGGTTTGGTCTAATTGGATGAAACTAAGAGAAACAACAGCAGTGTGTGTGTGTGTGTGTGTGTGTGTGTGTGTGTGTGTGTGTGTTGCAAATAAAGCATGCAGTCAGATTGTCAGTCTCTAGCATGCACCTCTGTTTTATCCACTTCTGCATATCCTGCATGCTATGGCCAACTGCTTGAGTGAAACACCTTTCTTCAAGGTCATGATTAACACTGCTCTTTGGAAGCGCACATGCTGCCAAAAGTTGAATTCTGCATGCATTAAAGGAGAAATATGAAGGCAGACACAAGCAAACACAACATGGTAGAGAATATTGAAGTCTTACGCCATGCAATGAGAAAAAACTGTCTCAAGGTTTCTCATAAATATAAACAGATTTATATTCCAACAAGATTAGTCCTAGATATTGACCCAAGAGAAGTAAGTATGGTCACAAAGAAAGACATCCAAGAACAATCAAAATATTCATGAGTAGAAGAGTGGGAAAACTAATTATGGTATGTTCATAGAAGGTTCTACTTTCTATATCATAGGAAGAAAAGCAATAAGCTACTGCTCATATGATGTCATGATTCAAACTCATTATTGTGCTAAACAAAAGAAGACCAGGCACAAATTATATGACTTTATTTTGTGAAAGTTTTTTTTAAGGGGAAACTAATTTACAATAATAGAAATGAGAAAAGTGGCTGTTTTTTATTAGAATGAGGGTGGTGAATGACTGGGAATAAAAAAAAAAAATGTCTCTGTCTGATCCTAAGATAAAATACCTTAGGTATGTGGAGTTGCTGTGGGAAGGTTTACAGCTAGTAACTACCCGCCTACTAGGGCGTGACCTCATAGACTATTTACCTGGATGCGGAAGCACATCCCCCCTCTCTCTGGTCCCCCTGGTTTTTGCTTGGCTAGTCAGATTGGTTTTGGATCTCATCCCATCTGCTGTTCAAGCAGAGAATCCTGGTTTTGTAAGTTTTCCCCCAAATAAATAACGGTCTATCTCTCAATTCTGAGTCAGTATGAGATTTCTTTTAAGCCCCCGATTTCTCTGCCCATCACCTGGCGCTCCAACGTGGATTTAGACGCCATGCCTCTCTGGCGGATTGCCAAGCCGCTTAATGGCTGGAATCCCCTTAAAATTCCCACCACAACAAAGTTTGCAGCCCTTAAGCAGCAGCCAAAGCACAGATGGCCACTGTTTACTAACCTTCAAATGGCCCCGGAAGATTCCTTGTCGCAGGATAGCAGCCTTGCGGCTTCTGGGTTTCTGTTCCCTGTCCCTGGACTCTGGGTTTCTTGCTCTGTGTACGGAATTGATTTGACTACATCTAATCTGTGGAGTGACTCATTTTCCCCAGGTTTTTAACAAGTACAAAGACAGATTTTAACACAGGACCTGTCGAGGTACCATTACACTGATTCCAGCCATGACTTGAAAACAGCACCAATTGCTGGTTAACAGGTAATATAGCAGATTTGTTTCTAATGGAAATTTTGCATCGTTTTTTTTTTTTTTTTGCTATCACGACGGAAGGCATTACACATTACACGAGGCCTATATGACTTTGGGGATACCTCACTTTACTGGTTATTAGGTTTCAGTTTTCTTCTTCATATTATACCATTAAGGAAGAATATGGCACTAGTTGATAGGATTAATACAATAAAAAATCAGAGGTTATCTGAACAAGTGGATACCATGATAGGCAAAATTGACTCCATATCTAAGGGTACTAGGAAGTTACCTGAAAGGGTTCAGGCTGTTGAATTTAACATTCAGAAATTATCACAGAGTTTTGATAAGGTAACAGAAAGAATGTACCTCCAGGATGGCAATCTACACGATATCCAAGAGCAGTTCAAGGAGGAGATGTTATCTTTGAAGGGAAACATTAAGACCTTAGAGCTGGTGAACAGGGTAAGAAGGCACAAGGACAGGATAAAATGTCACTACCAGCTGTCACAACTGGTTTACCCAGGATTTTAGCGTCATACCCTGTAATTTACTCTCACAAAGAATCAACTTCTAAAGGCTCAAAGGGAGCCAAAGAAGGTAGATGGACGCCAATAGGAATGAATGATCTAAAAGAAATTAAGCAAGCCGTCGTTACTTATGGCTTGCACTCTGCATTTGTTAAGGAAATGATAAGGACTTGGGCTTCTAATGTCAGGGCTACATTCCATGATTTCTCTCAGTTATCATCAGCAATATTGGCTGATGGACCTTCCTTGATGTTTGGAATTTATTTAAGAGAAGAATCCAAACATATGGAACAGCAAGGAAGAGCAAAAGGTGTGGAGGTTTCCCAGGATCAAATTCTTGGAGTAGGAGCATATGCTGATCCACAGGTCCAAGCCCTTTACAATGAAGAAGTATTGTCCCTATGCTACAAAACAGCCTTGAATGCTTGGGATAGGATAAGAATCAGGAAAAAGGGTCAAATCATATACCAGGGTTAGGCAGGGAGAGAGAGACCCCTATACTGACTTTTTTCAAAGATTAATTAAGGCTCTTCAAATAAGAGTAACAGAACCAAAAGCTAGACTAATAATTCTTAAATCTCTGGCTTTTAAAAATGCAAACTTAAAATGCAAAAAGATAATTGGGCCTTTAAGGTCTAGATCAGCACCTATGAATGAATGGATTCAGCATACGATGAATTTTGAGGTGTTTAACTAAATGATGAATCTTGGGTAGGAAAAGTGATTTCCAAAGCAATGAGGAGACATCAAGCTGTGAAATGTTTTAATTGTGGTAAATTAGAACATGTGAAAAGGGATTGCAGGCAAGGAATTTCTAGGAATAATACCCCATCTGGGAATGGCAAGAATAAGAAACCTCGGCCTTCAGGTATATGTGGGAGGTGTGGTAAAGGATGAATTTAGGGGTTGATTATAATTGGTATACAGTTAAGGGTTGGGGGAGGAATTTTATAACCTCAGAGATCTTTTTAAAAAAAGAGGGAAAATTGGATGATGTGATAATAGATTGGTATTTGTGAGTTATTTTTTATAGACAATTACATTGGTATAGATTCTTGTATATTGATACAAAGTTAAATTATATTAAATATTGTATGCATTCATGCTTCTACCTGTTTAAAACACACACACACACACACACACACATATATATATATATATATATATATATATATATATATATATATATATATATATATTTGCCATATTGCAGTGTTTCTACCTCTGATCAAGACACTTATACATTGTTTACATTTGGAAGTTATTGTCTTCATTTATTGCACAGTTGTTTATTCTCTTAGTTTTTAAGTTAGATAGGTATTAAAAATTATAGATCAATAGTCATCTATGTTTGTCACATTTATAGTTAGACTAATTAGGTTCTTTGGATATATAGAGATTATATTCTGTATAGATAGATAATCTTCAACCTCTTCAAAGAGCTGTAGAAAATGGCATTTAAATAACTTAGAGTTCTGTGGTAGTGAGACACAATTGCTCCTGGCAACACTGATCTATTCCTGAGAGAATGTTGAGCACCAAAGACACTCCACTTGGAGCTTGTCTTCTTCTTGGTGATACGGGCCTTTGGGCAAGGAACTGCCCATACCTCAACCACTGACAAAATACGTAGTATCTGGAAATAGATAAGCAGGACTGTCACATCTTGCCAAGACAGGGTAAGATGGTTTTAAAATTTTTCTTGCCTTTAAAAATAATCTGTCAGTTATTCTAGGTCTTAGCCAAAGTTGGTTGCTTCAACATTGCTAATGTGACTCTGGGTGATTGCCCAGGTAGCCAGTTGTCTTTGTGATTTGTTGCATGTTTTGGAAGTTGTTTGACTGTACTTCCTAATTATTCAGGTAACCTTATTTCCCTTCTTGGATCTTTGATGGGGTTGAAGACTAAATAAGTGTAGTTACTTTTTTCTCATGTCTTGGCCAAGCTATTTCTTATACAAGACTTATGCTAGTTAGAACAGTATATTTGTTCTTATTGTATATAATTTTGTATTAGGTTTAGAACTCTTTTATTTAAACAAAAGGGGGAGGTGCTGCGGGAAGGTTTACAGCTAGTAACTACCCACTTACTGGGGCGTGATCTCATATACTATTTACCCAGATGCGGAAGCACATCCGGCCCCTCTCTCTGGTCCCCTTGGTTTCTGCTTGGCTAGTCAGATTGGTTTTGGATCTCATCCCATCTGCTGTTCAAGCAGAGAATCCTGGTTTTGTAAGTTTTCCCCCAAATAAATAATGGTCTATCTCTCAATTCTGAGCCAGTGTGAGATTTCTTTTAAGCGCCCAATTTCTCTGCCCATCATGGAGTTATGGGTAACGGAACTTTAGGAGACTGGAAAGTCTGAGGTCATGATACCAAGCAAACCTGGTGCCAGTGCGGGCTGTGCTCTGCCGGTAGAACTAAGCCTCACTCAGTTTTTAGGGCAGTGCTCTCCAACCTCTCCTATAAAGACACTAACTCCATTCCAATTTAACCACTTCCCATTGGCCCAGCCGTTCAGTACCACCACAGTGGCAACTGGGTTTCAACACAGATTTTGGAGATACAAGTATTCAGACCCATTGCAGAGCATAAAGAACTTTCTGGAGTGGTACAAATTAGAGTATTTGATGCACAGGCATATATATTTATCATGCTTGGTGACGACCTAAATAATCAAATTCAGTGCATCTCATCATATCCAAATTAGAGCACAAAGATTAGCAGTTAAAAGTTTTGGTCTTTACAGAAGGTAGCAATGAGCTTTGGGGACAACTGCTGCTTATTTATCCTGGCTCCTGTCACCTGGACCCTGACTCGAAATCAAAGAAAGGAGCAAAGGTGAAGCAGTCACATGGGTGTTTATGAAATCCTGGTGGTTCCTGTGTGTCTGCCTCGCTGAAGGACCCAGTAGCTGTTTGAAGAAGGGGAAAAGCTAAAGGTCGAGTCCACGGGTCCTCTTGAAGATTCATCTTCTCGTTCAAGCCATCCAGCAACACCGCCCAGTCTTGTCAGGATTTCCTGTCAAAAGCTTCGGGCAACATCGATACATAACCACCATTTACAGGATTAATAACTGATGTCTCTAAGGCCTCCTGCTCTACAGATTTGTGGATCCTATATGTGGATTGGGGTAAAGCAACCTGCCATCCCAGTCACCAAAAATAAAACTGAAACGAGTAAGTAAAAATAAGTCTCTAAGTACACATACATCTTTAGTGTTAATAAGTTTACACTTATGGTTTATATGGGTGTGTGAACATGTATGAATTTGTAAAACATGTGTTTTTTACATAATATTACCCCTTCAGTGATGTCCTGGTGACTTTCAAATACTGAATTCACAAAATATTTCAAATTCAGAAAACAGGCAGTGCACAGCATTTACTGCCTGTGTAATATCTAGTTTCTTTGACACCACATAAGATTGCTGTCTTATTACCAGAATGTACTAATAGAAATTACCAAGTTTTCTATCAGAAAATTCCTCTTAGATTAGACCCATCCATAGGTAATGAGAAAGCGCTTGGCAAATCTCATTGAGCCCATTTTTTTCCCTCTGCCAAACTTGTTTAAAATTCTTCTCAGTTTTGATTTAGTAACTTTAGATCTGTGCATTATGTTGTGTTTTGCAGGGAGTTATTGACTCCAGCTAAGGAACCGTGCACAGTAATTATTTTGCACCACTAAGCTCTGGTATAGCATTGTCAGACAGGCACTTTACACACCACAAGTTTCAAAATTTAGAACAGAGCTGTCAAGCAGGCAAATGCTCACACCAAAGACTTCTATTTCCAAGCTAGAGGCATGAGCTCTGTGATGTGCAATAAGAGAGGGAGTCTGTGTGTGCTCAGGAAGCTCCTCATTTGACAGCCCCGAAAATGAAAGTCTGTTTCTTTCTAGAAAAAGAAACATCATAGCAACAGGACAGATTTGCAAGAATAAGTGAGAAATGGCCTTTGTACTAGGAAGGGGTGGGTGACAGGCACTGAGATTATTAAATGTTATTAGGAGTTTCTGTGGTGAGTAAAGAATAATTCACCCCAAACTGAGAACTTCTGTTTTGACTCATGTCATTCAAAACCTTTCCATTCAACCAAGAAATATTTTTATGGAGCTATATGTTTATAGTCAATTAAAAATTTTCTCATATATTGAAAACTCATGTTTACCAGTGTGTAACAGACCTAAGAGGACAACACCAAATTACAAACATTGATAGGAAGGGACAATATATTTTATGTAAATTAAATGTCATTTTTCTTTTAAGCAATGGCAAAGATAGCTCACTCAAGAACACGGGTTTAAATAATTTTTATAGCCCAAGTGCCTTTCAAATTCGAAAACACATCCATTTTCTCCCCCAGGTTTTCTTTTATAATATTTTGAGCCTCAAAATTACACTTGGAGACAAGCCTCGTCCTCTACTTAAAGACTATGAAATTGAAGAACAGACTTTAAATAACTTCAAAGTATCATGTAGCTGTTAAAATAAAAGAAACAGAATAGGTATTTGCATGCTTCCTTGATGACTTCACCTGGTCCCTGGCCTTCACTGACACTGCCCTTTCACACCCAGACCTTTCTTGAACATCATTCAAAAAAATGGGTCATCACTTAGGATCCCCTCAATACACCAGTTGCCACCGAACTGGAATCACCTCACTGTCTCCAATCCAAACTCAACACCAACTCTCTCAAAGACTACACTGAAAGAACTTTCATACTTCACCTACCTGGCCTCAAATCAACCACGTTTGTACAGCAAAAGAAAAATGAGACTCACACTCAGCATATGTGTGATAGAAACTCTCTTATTAGATGCACGACCAATGAAATTATGCCACTTGCCCAGCTCCCATCACAAAAACACAAATAATAGAAAAGACCAAGGTGACCAACAACCACAAAAAGACCACTAGCCTTGTAGAAATGTTCCACAATGAGAACTACCTAGGACTCTCAGAATGCAGAATTAAAAAGAACAATTTTAAAAATGATTAAGAACTTTTGTAATTTAAAGAGGTCACAAGAACATGAATGAACTTGAAGGGAAGAGGACAAAACCCCAGATTGAAGTCCAAGAAAACACAAACAAATCACTCAATGAAATAGGAATGAAATTCAGAATTGGAAAGGCGAATTCAATAAGTAGATATAAATAAAGAAGAAAACACAAGCTAAAATAGATGGAATTGAAAAAATTGATAACTATATTGGAAACACAGTCAAATCTGGATCACACAGAAGACAACTGAGACCCAAAGACAAATAGAGGAATCGAACCAATAAATTATAGAATTTTTTTAAAAATTAAAATACATGAAAAGAATATGCAGGATCTTGAGGGAGAGACCAAATGTATAAATTATAGACACTGACAAAAAGTAATAATCCTAGATCAATGGCATAGATGTGACCAATACAGATGTGACACACATAGAACACTAAATAGACAGGTCTGGAGAAAAAGCACCCTACAACATTCTATAGCTAGAATATTAGATAAATAGAACAGACAAACAAATAGAAGTGCAAGGGAAAACCCACAAGTCACAAGTAGAGGCCAACCCATCATAATAACTGATTTGGCCATGGAAACTTTTAAAGCTAGGAGAACTTTGAACTTCAAGTTCTAAAAGACTATAGATGCCAACCTAGACTATTGACCCAGCAAAACTAATCTGCTGTAGTTGAAGGAGAAAGAAAAATTTACCATGATATAAACAGGCTAAAGAAGTAATATCTACCAAACCAACCCTACAGAGAATACTAGAAGCAATACTTGAACTGTAGAGAGGAGTAATTACAGTCAAGAAACTAGAAAAAATAAACAAATGAAGATATGATTACTAAAATACAGAATGAGACTAAACACAAAATACAACAAAAGGACAAAAATCAGCATATACCTTTCAGTAATGACTTTGAATATTAATGTCATCAAGTGTCTAATCAAAATATGCCACGTAATCAATAAGGTTAAGAAGCAACTTTAAGCTCTTTTATGTCTACAAACACCTCACTTTCAAGGACAGGCAGCACCTTAAATTTTCTTTAAGAATGGATAAAAGAATTCCAAGCAAATGTGACCAGAAAACATGGGCATCACTATCTTAATGCCTGATGAAATAAATTTTAAACCAAAATTAAACAGAAAAGATTTTTAAAACTATACTTCATTATGATCAATAGAACAGTGAGCCAAGACTATGTTAATAATCATAAGCTTATAAGTATTAAATTCTTGCAAACCCAATTTCATTTTTTTTAAAAAGGTACTACTAGACTTCAAGATACAGATCAATATCAACCATGTTCTAGTGCATGATCTTAAAACCACACATTCTCCAATAGATAGGTTATCGGCCCAAAAGATAAGCAAAGAGACAGGGAAATTAAATAGCATCAAATAAACCTAATACATATCTATAGAACATTCCACCCAAATTGCACAGAATGCATAGTCTATTAAACATTCTTTGGAAGTCTCTCTAAAATGGATCATGTATTGGATATAAAGCAAATCTCAAAACAAATAGAAAAATTGAAATAACTCCATTTATCTTATCAGACTACAATGTAAAAAAGCTAGAAATCAATAACAAAAGAATCTATAGAAGTTAAACAAACTTATGAAGATTAAACGATATACTACTGGGTGTTGAATGGGTCAGAGAACAAATAAAGAAGAAAATAAAAAATTCCTGTGAATAAACAAAAATGGAAACACAGCAAACCCAAACCTCTGGGATGCACTAAAGTCAGTCTAAAGAGGAAATTTTATATCAAGCAATGCCTATGTTTAAAAATCAGAAAGAATGCAAATAAATAACTTAATGATGCATTTCAAGCCAAACCCTCCAAAACAGGATATATATTTAGAATCTAAGAATCTAAGAGTTGGTTCTTTGAAAAGATAATCAAAAGAAAGAAGAAACCAAAACTAATGAAATCAGTAATGAATGAGAAAATCTTATGACATATACAAAAGAAATACAGAAAATCACAAGGGAATATTTTAAAAATCTATACCCCATTAAGTTTGAAAACCCAAAAGAAATTAATGAATGTCTAGATATATCCAAACCACCAAAGTTAAACCAACAAGAAATCAATTACGTAAACAGACCAACAGATAAGGAGAATGAAACAAAAAAAAGTCCTTAAAAACGGGGGGATGGAATAACAAAAAAAGAGGTTGAGGTGGGGAAAGAGATGAGAAGGTAGGGTTTGGAGCAGAATTATCTCAGGGCCTGTACCTCAAGGCCTGTAGAACAGAGAAAAGCCTGGCTTGAGTTTGAAGAAGAGTCTTAAAGCTATTGAGGGGGCATGAGACAGCAAAATCTAGGTAGACACCCCCTCCAGCCAGAGGGAGGGCTTGGCTGTCTCTCATTGGCTGGAGGTATCCCCACCCCACCTGATGTCACTTAACCTTTATAAGCTGATGCTCACAGTAATAAACTGAGTTACTGTTTTGACTTGACTCCCTATCGCATATGATTGTCCTGCATCGTGGGGCTGTGGATCTGATTGTCTGGCATTGTGAGGCTGTGGAACAGGCAGATCGTGCACTTACATTTCCCTGGGGAATAAGGCTAAGGAGGCCTGGCAAATAGCACTCAAGTGGGGTGACTGGTCCCAGGGCAAAGTGGCCGGTCAAGGTGAGTGGGACCCCACAATGGGTAACGCTACTTCACACAAAAATGACCCATCACTTAAGGCGCTGAGATATATGCTATTCTCCCAAGGCCTGGAATTGTCAGACCACAATGCAATCCAGGCATGCTAGGATATAATTACCCTGGCCCCCTGGGTACCCACTGGAAATCTTTCCTCATAGGACATCTGGCCAGAGAAAAGAAAAACAGTTTATTATACCTATACCATTGGGATTTTATTGAACTATTATAGCTTTAAGGCATGTTTTCACCCCCACTGCTCTGCCTCAGCCCCCCCCCCCCCCACCCAAGGCAGGTAAGGAAAAGGTCAGAGACAGGGAGAGGTCTAAAGAATCAAAAAATAACCATTTAACCAAAGAATGGGAGAAAAGAAGACAGACAAGGGGGAAGATCAAAAATGGCTGCAATTTACTGAAGAGTGGTCTCAGGAAGAAGGGATAAGGCAGGCAGAGGCAAAGACAAAAAGGAAAGTAGATACTGTCTGTGACAAGAAGTGGCCGCCTCCTTATGCCCCCAGCCACCCTGGAAAGGATAAAGTAGAAGAGGGGAAAGGGACAATTAAGGGGGCTCCATGCTTGCCATGAGGAAATGAAAATACTCTTGGATGGGGCTGGACAGAGACAAAAGAAAGTTCAGGCCTCTGATCCTCCCAGGGTTGTCTGCAAACCTCCTGGGACAAGATTTGTGAGGACAAATGAATGCCATTATTACCACTGACCACCTAGCCATGTATGATGATAAAAGTGAGCAAAGTGTCATCAGACAGACCCCCGACACCTGGATTCACACCCAAAAGTAAAGGCCACTGCTCCCAGGGTCACCCCCCTTAGGTGAGCACCTGGTAAGCAGATATGGGGGCATCAGTGGTCATTACCTGCACTCTCTCCCCAGCGTGCTATTCTGGCTTGGTGACTGGGGTAGGGACGGGGATAAAAACAAAAAAGGGTGAGATGTTGGGCCAGAAATATCTCAGGGCCTGTACCTTGAGGCCTGTAGGACAGAGAAAAGCCTGGCTTGAGTTTGAAGAATAGTCTTAAAGCTACTGAGGAGGGATGAGACAGCAAAATCTAGGTAGACACCCCTCCAGCCAGAGGGAGGTCTTGGTTGTCTCTCATTGGCTGGAGGTATCCCCACCTCACGTGATGTCACTTAACCTTTATAAGCTGATGCTCACAATAATAAACTGAGCTCCTGCTTTGACTTGACTGCTTATTGTGTCTGATTGTCCTGTGTCATGGGGCTATGGAACAGGCAGATAGTGAATTCACCTTTCCTGGGGAATAAGGCTAAGGAAGTCTGGCAACAGGGCAGATAAGAGAGTTGTGGATAATTATGTAACTAACATTGTTGAAAAAATATAGAAACCTACTATTTTATAAACTTCCTAAATATGAATATTTCCATAAGAGAGGCTAATTGGCATTTCCTTACACAGTGAATTATGCTTATCCCAAAAACCATAGGCTGTCAAATCAAAACACAACGCTAGTATAAGATATCTCTGCTTGAGTTATTCAGAGGTGTCTGAGAGAGCCCCAAATAGGAGATATTGCTATTGCTCTTGATTGCCCACCAGATTCTGATGAACCGTACAGATGAATACACCATTTACATTGATTACATGACATGGTGAAATCAATGTTACTGACCTGAAAGTTTCTTCCCAGCTGACTGTCTGGCTTTTATAGTGCTGGAAGGAACCGCATAAGATGCTAGGGGGAAAATCATCAAAAATCTATTCAACTGTAAACTTTGTGACCTATGATAATGACCAGAATGGCACAATATACCTTTGGCTACAATAGTGGCATAAATACTATGGAGTAACCAATTACTTTCTGACTAGATTTAAGGTCTATTCCACAAGATAAAACACATACCTGATATTGTGACTTTAACCAAAAACCCATGACTAGCTCACAGAAGGGAATGTGCTACTGTTACGTTGTTAAATTGACATAGTATCAAACTGCCCTCTGAATTCTATCTCTGTATACATAGATTAGTGAAGCCTTCTGACCTCATCAGAGGACTTTCTGGTGACAGCAGAAATTTACGGCTGGTCAAAGTGTAGAGAATAGAGGTCAGTGGAGTCATCAACCACATTTCTAGTTTTAATATGCCTTCTGCAGTTTTATCTGTTAGTCAGTAGACGGGACTTTCACAAATCCATCAAGGAAGTAGCCATCCATCTGGTAGAAAATGTCAGGCAAACTTTCCTCTGCATCTAGGAACACAGGAAAACACCTCGGGTGCTACCTCAGGTCTGCCTGGTAGTCAGTCGGTCCTCTGATAAAAGGTCCGACTGACTACTTGCACCCTGAGGTTGATTTCAGAGGCTACCTCCCTCCTGCCTCACATAGCTCTGTGTGCTAGAATTATGGATATACCTGGTATTGAGAACCTCAAGCCCGAATTCAAATCAAAGAGTTGTATTCACTTGGGTAATTGTGTTGCTCGGGGTTTGAATCAAGTTTCATAAAATGATGTCGGGTCTTTGCCCATTTAACCTCCCCGCTTCCTTCATATTAGCCCCATTCCAGGCAACATTTTCCCTCATGATTGTGAGAGACATTTGTCCCCAGAAGCATAAAACATCATGAGACTAGCCTCAGGGATAATTTGATCAGGTAGATAGCTCTGAAAATAGTTAAATGAAATACACATGAATTTCTTATGTTAAATGGGATTACCTCTGGAATTGAGGATGGTAGCCAAGCCTCTACCAACATCAAAGAGGAAATGTAGGAGCACGTTTAGGGTTGGAGGAGGGAGTCTTGGTCCATGACAAGCTCTTTAACAAAATATTTAAAGACACCTCATAGTGCTCTCTGATTCTCCTTGCTTTCACTGTCTGGTGTTGGAGCCAGGTGGTTGAATTTGAATCTCATTTCTGCCATTCACTCTGTGAATGGCTGTATGTAAGCCTCTTGACCTCTGTTCCTATGCCTCCCCACCCTGTAAACCAGCAAGAAGAATGACACTTATCTAATGAGGTTATTGTGATGATTAGTTTATTAACTAAACTTAAAACAAGGGTAGCACATACAAATCCTTCTATTTTTTTGACCTGATAATAATTATTATTATGCAATCATAGCTTTTAACCACAACTTCTCTTCTCATTTGCTAACTTCTTATTTTCTCTAACTTACCTTGCTCAGGGTGTTCAAGGAAATTTTCTTGGCCTCAGTTTTCCAGGCTTATCTGGCTTCCCCTCCCCCACCCAACTTCTCTCATCTCCCTTCCCTTCCTTCTCTTCCTGTTCTTGTTTTCTCTATTTCTGTTTTTCTCTTTGTTGCTCTCTCTCTGTCTCTGTCTCTGTCTCTGTCTCTCTGTCTCTCTGTCTCTCTCTCTGTCTCTCTCTCTTTGTGTGTGGTGTGTGTGTGTGTGTGTGTGTGTGTGTGTGTGTGTGTGTGTTCAGAGGATGGAATCTAGGGCCTAGCATATGCTAGACAGTCACTTTATCATTGAGATTGAGCTACTATTACCCTAGATCCTAGATCCTCTGTCTTTTCTATTTAATGTGTTTTTGCTAGTAAAATTAGTAAATCAGCTAAGAAGCATAGATTTAAAAAAAAAAACTTATATGAATTGTGCACATTGTCTAATCTGTAGTTCCCAAAGTAGGGTCTATGGTAATCTTGTTATGTGTGAGAACTTAGGTTCAATTTCCAGGAAAAAAAAAAAGGAGTTCAATACATGCACCCATAGATACATAGATATATACATACATATAGCCAGGAAATTCAGAAGCTCTTTCATGTCATCTCCTTTTACTTCAAGGAAGAGAAGAGTGGCCCAGAGAAAGACAACAGTTGACCAAAGGTTTCAAATGTGAGTGGAAGGAACTGGCTCCCAAGGAAGTCAGGGTAAACTGACCTCACTGAAGTCATTTTACTTTTCTTAGATTTATTTATTTTATCATACATATATGTATATGGATGTTTTGACTACATGTATGTATGTGCACCAGGTGTGCACATACCCACAGAGCCCAGAAGTCCTCAGATTGTCTAGGTCAGGAGTTACAGATTATTATGAGCCATCGTGTGCGTTCTTGGAATCACAGACTTGTGAGCCACTGTGTGGGTGCTGGGAATCACAGACTTGTGAGCCACTGTGTGGGTGCTGGGAATCACAAACTTGTGAGCCACCATGTGGTCCTTGGAATCACAGATCAAGAGCCACCATGTTGGTGCTGGGAATCAAATCCGGATATTTTGCAAGCACAAGTACCCTTTAACTACAGAACTCATTGAGGTTATTTTATTAGATCTTGCCATTAAGATGGAACTAAAAAGCCTTATCAAATTAAATCAGAGTATATTGATAAAGGGTGATACAGATTTGACACAATTTTGGATTCAGTCAGTATTAATTTTCACCCTTAATCAGACCGACCAGCGTTCCATAGAAAGACATTGCCTCTCAAAGCCTAGAATGAGGGTGTTGTACTAATTTGTGCAGCTTATGAAACTGTTTGTTATTTATTACATTAGCTGCTTTCTCTAGTGCTGTGAAAAAACAGCGTAAGGAAAGATTTTGTTTGGCTCGGAGTTTGAGGGTACAGACCACCACAGCGAGGAGAAGACATGGCATGACATCGGGAGCCTATCACATCTTCAGTCTGGAGACAAATGATGCTCTTGCTCCAACAGCTTGCTCCTCTCAATGCCCCTGGGACGCTGCCATCCTCCTCCCATAACCTGATCTAGATAATCTGGATATGGCTTCGACACGTGCCAGAGCCTTGTCCTCTGGTGATTCTAGATCCTGGCCAGTTGGTGATCAACATTAACAATCACAATGACTAAGTAAGGGTGCCGCCTGCCACCCCAGAGGTAAGAGGACTACATTGGGATTGTCATTTAAGCCAGTTTTTAAAACACACAGACGTTTGAATACAGCAGAGAAACGCAAGTGTCACGGATGACCGGTGACAGTGTCTGGGTAGTGGACTTCTTTGCTACCCTCCTCCCAAATCAAAACACAGGCTCAGGGCCAGTGCTGCTCACAGAACTCCTTACGGTGGGAATTTCGGGACAATGACCAGGTTAGGAAGTGAAAATGGGAGCTGGGTGTGATGGTGCATGCCTGTCAGCCCAAGACTTGGAAGGTAAGGCCAGGAAAAGCAGGATTTCAAGCTCATCCTTGACGCCATAGTGAGCTCCAGGCTACCTGAGGACCTGTCTCAAATAAACCTAAGAACCAACACAGACAAAAAGAGAAGTCAATAAAGCCAGGGACTTGCCGTTTACTTGGACATGCATTTATTTAAGGTAGGACTGTTAAGGTGGTACGTCTCGGTGCCACCCACAGCCTGCCCTCTCACCAGTCTTGCTCATGACTGCCACAGACCATCGCCTGTGTCTGCACGTCTCACCCAGCAAGCTCTCCCACCCTTCCTCAAAACCCTACGCAAACAATAATAAATTTTCGCATTCATGTGTGCTCTAAATAGACATTGTACTACGGGAGTGGATTTGCCTTCAACTTACTAACTCTTCCCATCCCTAAATCAAAACTAATTAGCTTTGTTTCTCAAATTGCTGACACTCAGGGTCTTCACTATCGCAAACCTGTGTGTGATTAGTGATCTAATGGCTGGTGCTGAGCTTGGGCAAATATTTATAGAGTAATCATATTGGATAGGGTTGAATAACCTCTTGGATTAAGTGTGAGCTTCTGCCAGGCAGTGCTGCAAAATTGTGCTAATTTAATGGTATAGTCCATTGTTCCATCCGCTAATACGAACACCACACGCACCAGGACAAATGAAATTGGGAATAGCAGGGCACAGTATGGCTCCTTTATTGGCACTCCTGGCACTAATGCACCAGAAGAATCCAAATACTACTTCGTAAATATAAATTATGTGATAGATAAACGAAAGCACATACATGGAGAAGATCAAATAAATTCACAGAACAAGCCGAAAGCAAGGAGTCGCTAGATAAACAGTTGTTAGGTTATTAGTAGATGAGCTGTGAGAGGAATGAGTTTGCTTTAATTTCCTTTCAGAAACGGTAAACAGATTTTAATTAGGCAAGTCAGTTTCACCGTTAAGGGAGGATTTTTTTTTCTTTCTGTATCAAGCTGTGTTGATATTAACTTTGGCTTTTCAGGGATACACCAAACAAGTATGGCATATGTCATTAACTCTTTGGTTTAGTAGAGCTAGAGATAGAACCCAAAACCCTAAGCTGTCAGAAGAGCACTCTGTCCATGAACTACATACTTAGATCCAAATCATTCTTAATATTTTGGCTTTAACCTGTAGCATGAAAGAGAACAAAACTTTGGAAAGAAAGAGATTAAAGTGGTAGGGATTTGGGGTGGTGAGGGTGTTTGTTTGTTTTGAACAAATAATAAACAAGCTAGCCTGTCAGAACATCCCAAGATGAGGACAGGAAGCTCAAGAGTTTAAGGTCATGTGATTTTGTCACATGATGAGGGTGGGGACAGCTAAACAGATGATGCAGTTAAGCAATGGCCAAGCTTAGATTTGAAATTACACCCCTTTCTATCATTTTAGAAGTAAAATATTGCAATATTCATACACAAGCAACTTTAAGACCATGGGCCATTTCCTAACACATGTTCTTTGCTCATAATCTTATTTAACTTTCAATTTAATAAAGATGACCTATATTGTAATGTAGATGAAAATCCTGAAGATTTTTCTTACCTTGATCAATTGTAACTAGACCAATTTTAAAAGCGGCTTAGCTGTCTTTCATAGACATTCCAACCAGTTAGCTATATTTAGATGTGAGGAGGAGGCAAAATAATTTTTTAATTCTATGTTTTTTTTTACAACTGACTTGACTGACAGCCCTTAAGTGCTATTTCTCTCAAAGCAAATATGATTCACAGCCCTTAGGTAGAGTGTGTGCACAAGCTAGAAATATTGATCTGTCCACATCCGAGAAACATTCAAACACAATAAAAAAGAATTTTTAACTTAATTCTGAATAATGCAATAGTTTTTTAAAAGTCCTTTATATGAACAGTACACACTTGCCAATGATAATATACTCGTAATGTTTTATATTGTCAAGGATTTAATTTAAACTCAGGAAACAGAAAGTGTCTTTCTAGGGTGAACTCACCCTCCTCAGTTCTGCCGTGACAGTTCTCAGAACACAGGAGGCCTAAGAAACTATTTAAAGATATAAATAAATCTGCCTTATTTAAGCCACTGAATACAAGGAACCCATCCTGTAAATTACTCTAGTCATTAGCACAAAGTTTAGAAATGAAAGCAACCAGGAGGCAGTTGGTGAGATTTCTCTTGGGTGTTTACTAGCATTAGAATGGAGAAATTAGTTTCATTATACCACATCAGTGTGGCCAGAGTACATGCAGAAGAGAGCTGAACACTCGGAGGTTGCAGTTCCCCATCCCACCCCCACATTTGCAATGACCAGGAAGACCGTTTTTCTACTTGCCCCAAGCCAACCTTCTTGCTACAATTATTTCTTACTCCCACAGAAGGCAGTGGAAAACAATCAATACTGCTATGAGTTATAAAACACAAAATATTCTCAAATTTGGCTCTGGTAGCTCTCAGTTTCCTCCAGAGGTGTCAGTGTCTAGATTCTTCTTCCTTCTGGCGGTGGCTCAATGGCAATCTGACCAACTAACTCCTAACACTACTTAAGAGCTTTCCCTGAAAAGTTAAGTTTTCTACAATTACTTTTGTTTCCATTGACTGAGTGCACCCAATTTCCTTTCCTGGAGCAATGTGGAGATGCATCCACACCGTTATGTTACAAGGGAGATGGCAGTTGACGAGACAGGAATGGACAAACGTTAGAGGGGAATAGGTGTGGGAAAGACACTAGCACACCCCCAAAGGGTCATTTTCCCATGGCTGCTCCCCACTCCTGCATCTTAGACCTGCATCCCACTGCGTATCACCCAATCCTCCCCCATTATCTCTAGAGTTTCTTTGGCTTTTCCCATGCAGATTGAAGTGCGGGTTAAAGACATGACATCAGTCCTCATCTGTAGCTAATAGTTGTCCTATACTTGAAAGCAGCTGGTACCAGTGTACATATTTAAGAACTCCCATCTCCATTTAAGTCTCTTAGTTTGTCACCATGACACTTGACCCATGTACCAATTTCCCTCAAGGCTTGTTTTCTAATCCCATCTCATCTTTACTACTTAGGCCATGCACTGTTCATTTCTCACCATAACTCATGTGTGAAAACTTAACCCTCAGTGTGATTGTATCTAGGATGGAGATATTAGGTCAAGGTGCAATTTGTGCCCACATAAGAAGATACATCGGACATGATTTCTCACTCCACCATATAAAGATCTTGCAAGAAAATACCTGTATGCACATCAAGGGAAGGTAGCTAGCCATGAACCTGATCAGCTAGCACCTTCTCTGTGGACTTCACACCCTTCACACAAGTCCATAGTCCATGTTCCCCAGTCCACATTTGCTACTTGTATCACACCTACATAACTAGGTACTCGACATCAATTTTTGAACATACGACTATATTCTGCCTCTTTGGCTCCCTGGATGTAACATTATCTTTAACCTTGGGTTACATAGTACCTCCTCTCTCCTTTGAATACTCTGATCTCAGATTCCTTTTTCTATAGGCATGCTTTTGATCTCCTAGTGCTGAAGCTGGATTATAATTCTATCTTAGAAGTTCTGAGGGTATCCTGGTCTGTTCTTTTGGAGGCCCAAAGTAGAAACTGAATATTTAAACGAAAATTGAAAAGGTGGGATACCTTCCTAGGAGTTGTTTGGGGGACTTGGACTTTTATCATTCCTCTTGGTCACTCATCAGAACTAGATAATGAGCCCTTATGACTGAAGATAGCACACGCTTGTAGTGAGAAATGGAGAAGTCAAGCATGAACTGAATTTGAAGCTTCTTTCCTGCTGATGACATTTTTCTGTGCCTTGAGGTACTGTGCAGGCTGCTGGAGGAGAAAAAGCATCAACAACTCCACAAGGCTGTACTGTGAACTCAATGTCAACCAGCTAAGCAAGATGTGACCACTGATACACTAGTGGCACAACTGTCCTGGGAATAATCAACTGCTCTTGAATTGAATTTGAGGCTGGGTCCATGGGAGGGAATGCATGCCTTTCAAACCCACGTCTGGAGAGAGCATATGTCCTAAAGAGAAACGCATTACTGATGCTTAGCTAAAGTGACATGGCTCCAAGTCACCCTCAAAATGTTCAAGTTTAGATCTACAAGCAAATGCTGTTCTTGTGCTTAATCATAGAGGTTCTCGTTGAGGTGACCAACTGTGAATACAGAGATGCACAAGGTACTAAGAACAAGCGATGATTCAGAACTCAGTCCTAAAGAGGACGTATTTTTATGTAATTACTTACTTTTAATTATACACATATATGTGTGCGGATATATGTACACAGATAAAAGTGCCCTAAGAGGGCAAAACCATTGGACTCCCCTAGACCTGGAGTTATAGGCCATTGTGCGTTATCTGACATAGTTGTTGGGAACTGAACTCAGGTCCTCTGCAAGAGCAGGAAGTACTCTCAAGTGATGAGCCATCTCTGGTGTCCCTAAATAGGACATTTATACCATCACTCTAAGGCTTGGGGAACATCAGAGGTAAGATTCAAAATGAAGAATGTAAGAACTGGAAGAAGTGGAGAAGGTTTGAGAAATGTTATCTTCTCAGGGAATGGTACAGCTGTTCATTACAAATATAATCTTACAGCAGGTATGATTGGCTGGAATTGGACTGCAAGAGAATGGACTTACCACAGTCAGTCATGGCCTGGGGAGGAGTTCCTCCCCTCCCTGATGAACGACTATTGGCCAATGATGGATTCTGTGGGAAGGATAGTCATGTGTACACACTGGTGAGCCTACCAGACTCCAATAGAAAGTACCAGGACAGTGGTCACACAGTCCTGGATAAAATTAACGAGTGCCAAAACAAAGCAAAGATATGTATGTGGGAAAATAGCTTGGCGGGAGGGAAATGAGAAAGTGGTCAGAACACATGTATATACTATGAACGTGTCAATGAACAAATCTCAACGGAATATGTTAAGACAGAAAAATGAGGTCTGAGGTAGAACTCGGTGACACCCACCTGGCAAATGCCCAGTGTGTCCTATGTTTCATCCCAAGCAATGAAAACAACATTAATAATAATAATAGTAAATAAGGTCTGCTTTACTACTGTTGAATATACATCAGGTGTTGGGCACTGTGTTTTCAATCACTATTTTAATGCTGGGAACTGAGAAATTCTTTTTGTTTAGCCAGGGCTGACAAGTAAGACAATGGACAGAATACCTGAGTGTGCAAACACTATCACACTTATTCATTGGTTGGTAAGCCACCACTGATCTAACATTCCAAATGCCCTTCCTCCCACCCCAGGGTTCTCAGGCTGTCTTTTTTCACCTACCCTCTTCCTTCCCATAACTAAGTAAGTCGAAGCTGGATGCTGGCGGTGTGTAATCAGTATTGATTCCAATTGGTTCCTGATGTACCATCTGCCCTGACAATTATTTTTTAATGCGAGCCTCACCCTGTCAGTGGCATCTCTCATGTACAATCAAAAAACTGAAACCCGGAGACATTTCCTTATTTAAGTCACAGAACAAACCAGTAAATGGCAGAGAACCAAAGCCATTACTTTCTGCCTTCATAGGCCATTGTTTGCTCTCGCACAGACAAGCCATTGGAAACAGAGGTATTTCCAAAACTTGTCTGATAAGAAAAGAACAAGTTCTGTCAAAAATACCCATTCCTGTGTCCCTTCCCCTAGAGAATCTGATTCAAAACCACCTAGTTCGTGTTCACAATCAATTCCTTCAAGAAGGTAGGTGCTACGTTTAGACAAACTTTAGAAACACTGCTCCTCTTCCCTGACAACAAGGAATTTGAAACAAGTTAGCAAAGAAACACCTCCATGTTTTAAAAGGACAAGTAAAGACTGTTGCAATACTGGTGTTACAGGAAGTCTGTTTGAGCAGAATAGAATATGTGTTTCAAGTGATAGGCTCCTTGAACCTATTTCAGGGGTAATGGTGCAATCCAAAAGTAAAATGGTGGGTCTCAAAGCATCATTTATGATAGTCACCGCCAGAACGAAGGCACCAATGGGTGGCCCACAGAGGGAGAGGACAGACTAAAAGCTAAACTAAGAACAGTTCCATGAAAGGGAAGAACGGTTCCTGCACTGATGGTGGAAAGTCTCCAGACTCTAAAAACTGCGAATTTATCCAAGCAAGGTGCTATAGTGCACTGTGCGGAACAACCCATGAGAAAAGAACCTAAAGGAAGTGAGGCGTGCAGTGTTACCTGGGAGAGGGGACCCCTCCCAGCATTGTCTACTCTGCCGGTCACCGCTGATCCATAATGTGCTTTTCTAGCCAGCTTTGGCAATTGGGTCTGTCACATGAGCTCTCTCAACAGCGGTTTCTCCCTCCTGACATTTCTCCTCCATTTCTGATGTTAGCAAGAGCTAATCATGTCACATTAAAAAATATGTCCGGGAAAAGGCAAGCATCACTTATTAATTGCCCACAGAAGGTTTATGAAGCAGTTATCTTTCACATGAAAGACCTTGGGGAGAAAATAAGAGAGGATGTGGAAGAAGAAAATATAAGAGTGATTGTCTCCAGTCTGGTCTTTTACTGGGGACTGGTTCATTAAATATTTCTGAGGCCACCAGCTTCATCTGACTCAATAGAACCTTCTAGATGTTCCTCCCGACTTATAAATCATCAATGAGCAGGAGAAAGCTACAGGGGCCCTGAGATTTACTACCACATGACCTGGCCCAAGCTAGGTTGATCCTCTTCCAAGTGCCAAGCCCTGCCAAAGGCTTAAACACCTGCTACAGTTCTCTGCACATATATTCCCTTAGACAACTGAAAACTGACTCAGTGGATAAACCAGTAAGCAAACAAACTGCCAAACACAGCCACAACAGAGGCTGATAAAATAAAACATGTAAATGGATTTAGCCGAATGTTTCCAAATGGTACACCTGACGATGTATCAAAGGCAGGGCAGCAGGAGCCTTAGAGAGATAAATAATAGAAGACAGCCAGAACTGTCTCCAATAGCATCCTCACCACCCACAAATAGATGACTTCTTAACCCAAGGTGAAGGAAAATAAGGCAGCATCAGAAATAATAACAACGAAGATAAGCCTTAAGATCAGCGAGAACAAGTGACTTGGAATGTGAATTCATTTTCGAGAACACTGAAGCTTTTCTCCAATTGTTAGTCTGTTTATTTTCCTTTCCTTGCCGTGCTTAACACTTGTATGAAAGTTCCTGACTGAAGAGGTCAGTCTCCGCTAATGAGGTGTGCCAACACAATTGGAAGTCCATTTCTAAATGGAAATTGCTCAACAAGGAGACACAATTGTGTCAGACTAAAGAGAACATTTGGAAGGCAGCAGGGGTGGGAGCCAGTAATTTTTTAAGGGGCTCCACTGGCTAGGGGAGCAAGGGGCTGGCCGGGAGCTATGGGTTAACATGGCAATGCCTCTCCAAATTAGTAATATTTCTCCAGGTTACCTCAGTAGATAGTGAGTAACGGTGGATATAATCCCTCTCCTAATAGTAAACGAGAACCAGTCTAATTATACTCCCATTTACCCCACAAACTCTAAAATCACAGGCTTTCTATTTGCTAATTCCTCTTATTCATGGTTTTATGACTCCGGAGGAGGCTTTGGGGAGTGCGAATTAAAAACCAGTGTAGTGAGTCCGTTCCACGTAGACATTAACTATGAAAAAGCAATGGCATGGGGGAGGGAAGGGATGGGGGAAAAAAAGCTGTGGATTTATCTTAGGCTGACTTCAGTCTGGGCTGCAGGAATATGAGAAGCCCAGCCTAACAAACTCAGAGGCCAAAGTCAGAGTTACAAGGTTACAGAGCAGGTTGACAACCAGGGGTCTTCTATTTCCTCTCTAATACTTGAAGTCACTCTGCACCAACTCTATGCCCTTTGATGTGGATGTATCTTATCTTTTCCATAGCTGATATGTAAGAACTAGGCAATTTTTGAGTACTTATAAGTCATTTCTCTTAAACAGGTCCTTACTACATAGACCTGTCCTGCCTGGAACTCACTGCATAGCCCAGGCTGGCCTTGAACTAATGAGCCTCCTACCACAGCTTTCTGAGTATCTAAACTACAGGCATGTGCCAGCATGCCTAAATGATTCCATATCATCTTAAGGCTAATACAAGGAGATACCATATACCAAAGCTTACTGGGTAATGCCAAAAGGTCTCTGGCATAAAAAAAAGCTAATGCATAAGCCAAAGAATTCAAGTATAAACAAGTTCATTTAAGTTTTTTGCAGTCATATGAACTTCACATTCCTTCCACCCATCCTCATTCCAGACAATGTACATGACTCTAGTCTGTGAAAGTAGAAAGAAAACTCAGGAAAGTAAGGAGTGGTGTGTAGAGGAAGTGTGTGTGTGTGTGTGTGTGTGTGTGTGTGTGTGTGTGTCTGTCTGTATGTATGTATGTATGTGTATGGACAGAGAGAGACAGAGAGTGAGCATATAGAAGTTATTTTTAAGACCACACAAACTTGGTGTCTTAAGTTTTCCCAAGGCCATAACAGAAAAGGAAATCCATAGGGTTGAAGAGCTAAGACAGTGGGAAAAACATTTGGTGCTCCTGAAGAGGACCAGTTTGTTTCCCAGAGTCTATATAGAACAGTCCACAACCATTTGTAGGAGATCTGATGACCTCTTCTGGCTTCCATGGGCATCTGTACACACGTGACCTATATACACGCTGACACAGATAAATGATAGATAGATAGATGATAGATTAGATAGATAGATAGATAGATAGATAGATAGATAGATAGATAGATAGATAGATAGATAGAGATATAGACATAATTTTTAATTAAAAAATTCTCGAGGTCAGCAATAGGCAGACATTATCGTAGGCCAGGCATTCTCAATCCTTTGGTGGCTCAACATGGTCAGTGCAATCTCCCCAGATAGAGAATTAGAAATAAAGAGGAAGCGATGCCAGGCAAGCAATGCAATGCTCTCAGAGAGTTCGTCCCCTCCTTGTGGCATGCAGAGGACTAGACAATGGCTGGCCAGCACTAGCTGATGAGGCTCATGCTTCACTGAAACAGTCAACCTCAGAAATTTGGACTCCTCTGAGAAGAGCATGTTATTTCCCTCAGTTTTCGTGCTACCGTCAGAGCCAGGAAGGGCCCCTTACACAGCGCTAACCCCCATTTGTCATGACTCAAGTCAGCAAGAGAGAACAAATTTAATGGTTTTCTATGAAAGCTATTGCTTTAAAGCAGACAGGTTATCGGTATTTTTGTGAGTTTTTGTCCTGGTTTTTTTTTTTTTTTTCTGATTCCTTATCCAGGTCAGGGAACATTGAGAAATTGAATTTAAATTTGAAGACTGCTCGGTAAATATGGAATCAGAGAAATGGAAATTGCATGGCCTCAGGAGAGGCTACTCTCATCCAGTTGCAAAGCGTGGTGAGGAATTCCTCTTCAGTGAAGGGTTATGATTGCCAATTTAATCAGATATTTGTACTCCCTTGTCAAATGACCCTCTTGCTTTTGAAGGCCACTCCCTCTCTTAAACACATTCATTCTTACCCTACCTTTTATTTTTGTAGATTAAAAGTACTACTTCTCTAATTTACCAGCAGGTTCCCTATTTCTACTTAATTTCATGATTTTTTTCTTGCTAATCTCTAGAAAATCCTCTCAGCTAACTAATTTGTTTTACTTCTTAGCCTACAACTTTTCTTTCTTCACCTGCCCTGTTAAGAGTCTCAATAGCACGTTTCAGTGTCGTAAGATCTGGTGCACAATGGTCATAAGGAAGTGGGTACAGACATGTAAAACATACGGTGAATATACAGCTGTCATTGACTGACTATCATGTATGTTCTTACTCATTCCTATTCATTCACTCACTCAATAAACAAATACTCACTGGGTGCCTGCTCTGTGCTGGCTCTTTACCACTTGGAATATGAATATAGTAAGATGGAAATATGGTACTTGACATCATGAAGCTTGGAGAAGAGGTAGCATATAAATATAACAAAATGGTAATTAGAATTGTGCTGCCACAGGTAAAGTGTCTTTCGTTCATTTCATCCACACAGCAAATCCGAAGGCATTTGCAGTGTTCCCCCTTGATCTCATATGTGTAATAAAATAGAAGCTCAGTGAACTGGCTTTTCAGAGATGGAGAAGGTGAAACAGGGAGCACGTGGCTGGTCATGAATCAAGTTCAACGATGAACAGAGAACCTAAACCCCTTGAGACATATCCCCCCCTCTCTGTCTCTGTCTCTGTCTCTGTCTCTGTCTCTGTCTCTGTCTCTGTCTCTCTCTCTATTTTTTCTTTCCCCACTCTACTTCCTCCTCTCTCCCTTCTTCTTCCTTCTCTTTCCCCTTTCTTCCCTTTTCTCCTCTCTCTACCTTGCTTCTGTCTGTTCCCCCCTCTCTTTTTTCACTGTTCATCATTTCTTGCTTCCCTCTCTGTCCTTTCTCTCTTCTCTGTCTTTTCTTCCTCTGCCTCCCTGCTCCCTCTTCTCTGCCATCACCTCTTTCCCTCTAATTATAGCTTCACTTCTCCCTCACCTGCTAATGATCCACAGAATTCTGGCCACGTGCATCTTCTATTCAATAGCAGAAATGCTCATTGTGAACCCTGAGCTTAAACAAGGCAGTATGGATCTTTCAGGACCCAGAGCTGCTGCGTTGGTGCCTCTGATGGCATATTATAGCCAGGCCTGTGGATAAATGTGGCCTCAGCCAGGAGAGGATAAATGATAGATGATTTGGAAGAAATAAATGACAGGGTTGTTAAAATGTTTTAGGGCAAGGGACATTCAAATAAATGCTACCAGGTGATTTATTCTCTAAAAGGTGTTCTGTTCACTGTTGAAACACACCTACATGTCTGCCAGAAATGTGGCTGTAAAAAATTTGTGTATAAAAAATTTACAGAGCGGCAAACTGACCCAAGCCTTTCATTTACTAACGCCACCACGTTAGCTGCAAGGACAGCTCTCTACATCCTTTCAGCATGTCAGTACCTGGATGGCCGAGAGCTACTGGCATTAGGAAATACTCAACATGTGCCCCCTTGCCTCAGCTGTATGTGTTTGTCCTCCAGATGTCCATAAGCCATGATCTCAGCAGGTGTGTGGATATCCTCACGATAGCCTGTCTTATCCTCACTTAGCTCTTCAATCCTAATCCTCTTCAAAATCAAATTATGAATATCTCCCAAGAATATTGTACACTTACCAGTCACTCTTTACTGTCTACACGAGGTCACCCCGTAGTCAATCTCCAAAAAGACTCAATCATAGTATCTTAGCCAAAGTGTTCTGAATGTAAAGCGTAATCTCTAACACCTTGTCGAGAAGAGTTAGTGGGGATACAACTGAGGCAGGGAGGGAAATGAAGAACATCTCCTACTGAGCTGGCCCCAGGTTTGCAAGGAAGCCTAAACAATAGCTCTTATTCACAGGAGAGAGTGGACGTTCTTCTGGGAAAAAGAAAGGAGAAGATGCAGATTGGACGAAAGTTGTCTCCCACTAGTACAGTGAAGCCCATGTGTCCATCCTGGCTTCCTGTCCTCCTCAGTTGCCAATGGAGAAAATGAAGCTTTAACTACCCACTCAAGCTTGCCATCAGACTGAGAGTCGTGGCCTTCTATGGAATTCCAAAGACTATTCAGTTGCCAAGAATTATACCTCTGGGAAAAGCTGAAACAACTGGAAGTGTGAGGAGATGGTGGCAAGGTAAGTCCAAAAGGCCATCATTTAGAAAGCACTTGCTAGGTTCAACAGAGGTGAAACATTTGAATAATAGGTGAGCATCATATGTAGAGGCAAGAGAAACAGGCTGGTGTGGGATGCCACATAGACTGTGTCTAGTAAAGTGTGCTCAGTGCTTTTTAGTTCTAGTCATGTGCATTGACAATAAAAGGCTCTTCTATATGATTAAGATATCCTCACATCTCCCCCAGAGGAGGGCTACTTGTCTAGTCTCCCAAAATCCTGTTTCTTCTTCTGCAACATAGAAAGGGGTTATTACTGGGCTGTGACCTGAACCCCTGAGAGGATTGTCTAAGAGAGGAAAGTACATATTAGCCCACAGTTTCACAGGGTTCAGATCCTGTTCACCTGGACTAGAAGTTTGGGCATGACACCACAGCAATAGAAGCATGCAGTGACCGAGCTTCACAGCAGCTTTGCGGCAGACAGGACAGACTGAGCAAACAAGGGTCTGTGGACACCACCCTAGTGTCCTGTCTCAGCCAGGTGGGCCCCACATCTAAAAGTTTTCATTACTACCAAAAATAGTGCCACCAACTGGGACCAAACAGCAAAGCATGACTGTGTGTGTATAATTATGGTAGTATTTCATGTTCAAAATATTTTGAGATTCAACCTCTTTAACATATCCTATGGACATCTTGAAAAACAAATCACTTCCTTCACTTACCCTCATTAATGGTCCTGTGTAGAAATCTACCTGATGGTGTTTTTATGCTCCAGGAGGGCACCAATTCTATTGTAAAGGTCTCCAGTCTCTGACCAAGATGGTGCCTCCAACTGCCAGCTTCAGCTGTGGTATCCCACCAAAGACCCCAGTGAAGAAAAGGAATCCCATCCATCCTTCAGGACATGCTTCTCATCCTGTCCAGGACCCTGAGTTTCTGAGACTCTTCAGAGGCATCCTTCAGTGTAACTCATCTTGCCTGCTGACCTGCTGCTGTGGAAATCCGGGTCTGAATGGCAGCCAGAAAACAAGACTGCTCACCCACCTGGGTTCTTGTGGCTTGATGTGGGAGAGTCTTCTGTTTGTGTTGATTTCATTCATTAATAAAGAAACTGCCTTGGCCCATTTAATAGGCCAGCCCTTAGGTGGGTGGAATAGACAGAACAGAAGGAAGAAAGTGAGGTAGATTCTTCGGACAACTGCCATGCATCTTCTCTCTGGGTCAGACGCGATGGAGCCAGCCGCCAGGTCAGACATGCTGAATCTTTCCTGGTAAGATACCACTTGTGGTGGTACACGGATTATTAGATATGGGTTAGTCAAGATGTGAGTAAGAGGCTGAAACTAATGGGCCAGGCAGTGTTTAAATGAATATAGTTTCCGTGTAATTATTTTGGGTGTAAAGCTATCCCATGGCAGGATGCAGCCCCACCGCTCCATCTACAGAATGGTACCCAACGTGGGGCTCGAACCCACGACCCTGAGATTAAGAGTCTCATGCTCACTCTCTGAATGTGGCCGAAGGTGAAGGCTGACTTTGAAGCCAAGGACAATGGCGATGGACTTGGATTCTACAGCGTGGACGGGCTCTGTGTGGGCCTTGTCAGCTGGGTTGCTCACCTACCTGGACCTGGGGGGAGCTGGGAGGAACTTGGACTTAACATAGAGTAGGGAACTCTGATGGCTCCTTGGCCTAGAGAGGGAGGGAGTGGGGGTATGGGTGGAGGGGAGTGGAGGGAAGGGAGAGGAAGAGGGGAGGAGATGGAAATTTTCAATTAAAAAAAAGAGTCTCATGCTCTACCAACTGAGCTAGCCGGGTGACCAGGAGCCGGGCAGGAATGCAGCCCGTCAGCCCCTCACTGCAGAAGCAGATGTTTCCTGGCAACCTCTCACATGAGAAACACTTGGTGCTCCTCTCACACATCTGCCCCACATGTTCTCTCTTCATTTTTCTAATATTATTCCCCCCGTTCACAGCCTCTGCTGTGGTGTACAAACCCAATGGTGACTGGCTTGGAGATGGTATGGATATGCCGTGCACATGGGCACTGGGACATCAAGTGTGCAGTGAGCCTGTTGTATCATCTGGTGTCAGAGGTTGAATAGTCAAGCTGAAATGGAAACCTGAGGGGACTGCCTTCATGTTCTTCTTCAGTTCGCTGTGATTTATAACTTCCCTGCCCACCAGACCACATTTAAAATACTTAGGAGAGACATCTTTGTGTTGTCTGTGTTGTTTCTACATACATTTACTTCAGCAAGAAGGCCCACCCTGTGCTTGGGTGGTACCATGCCACAGGCTGGGATCCCAAGCTAGATAAAAAGGGAAGAAAGAGCAAGCAAGAGTTCACCTCTCTGTTTAGTGACTGTAGACGCAATAACTACTCATTCTCAGGCTGCATTCTTTCTCCACCATAAGAAACCGCATACCTTTAACCTAGAAGCTAAAGGAATGATTCTTGAGTGGCTATGGCCAGGGATCTTGAAACATCTACAAGGAAAAGGAGAAAACACAGGTTCCAGTCTCTGTGACTGCTTTTGGAATGTAACCTTGCTGCTGACGCACTCTGTTATCCGAACGATGGCTGTGAATACAGACATTTCCACTGGCTCCTTCCTATCCTAATAGACTTTACACCACACATCATAAAAACAGTGATTGGCCTCTACCAACATTGTAACCTATTTATCTCACTCAGATATACTTCAAGAGACTTGTCAGATAATCATAGGTTGACTACATGAACCCACATGACCCTCTGTGAGTCAGCATTGGCCCAGTAAGACTGCTACTTCTCCTTGCCTTCTGTAGACTTTCCCTTTGACCTGAGTGATTTAGTTATCAACTTCACATAACTCATAAATCATGTATGTTTACAGCCTTTTTATTTCCCTTTCACTGCTCTCTGGAGAATAAGCATATTCCCAGTGTTGTGTGTTTAATTGTATAATTGTGGTGCATTCTTGGAGTCTTTCATTGGCTTTCCACCTACTGGAGCAGTGAGGCATGAGAGTCTATTGTTTAGAAGCCTCCTGCTTCCAGGGTTTTGTTATCACAGACTGAATGGATGAGGACATCAGGTGAACTAAGAGCAGTCTTCTTTAACAAAGAGAGAACAGGACTCTTCTGCCATACAGGAACATCAGAAGAAGACTTGGATTTCATATTGTCCAGTCTGTGTACTCCAATGCATGGGTCAGGCTTTATACCTCTAAGGTGTCTAAGTGGAGTAGAATACCTGATACAGCGGAGCAACAAGTCTTGCCTGCTCCATTACTCTGTAATGAGATCTTAGCTCTACTTACAGAACCATCTTCTTGTGACCAAGTGAGATGAGAATCACCTTTGAAGGTGATTCTTCAAAGATAGATAGATTGATAGATAGATTGAAGCAGCCGCTTTTCCAAATGGCTTGAAAACCAAAACTCCCTTATATGGTTGGTTCTCATTATGTAGCTGCTTTCAAAGTTGGATCCCAGGTCATACTTCCTTGCTCCTGACAAGACTACTCCTATTGGAAGTATTGTTAGAGCAGAAGACTCACTGTGGTAGAGGCTTGTGACCAGGTGGGATATTGCTGGATTTTCTTGGCCAGGATTAGAACAATGAAAGGCACATGGGCTGATATAAAACCCCATCTATGAGAGTAACCATCATCATAAGAACTGTCCTATAACTTCGTCTATTCAGTGGTTGGTTGATTATTGCCATTGTTTTCTTTAAACACCCCACACAGGTTGAGATACACAGAGAGAAGATAGACAGACAGATAGACCGATAGATGCATAGATAGATAGATAGATAGATAGATAGATAGATAGATAGATAGACAGACCGATAGATGCATACATGATAGATAGATAGATAGATAGATACATAGATACATAGATAGATAGATAGATGATAGATAGATAGATAGATAGATAGATAGATAGATAGATAGATACATAGATAGATGATAGATAGATAGATAGATAGATAGATAGATAGAAAGATAGATAGATAGACAGACAGATAGATGATAGATAGATAGATAGATAGATAGATAGATGCATACATAGATAGATAGATGATAGATACATAGATAGATGATAAATAGATAGACAATGACTTAGGCAGCATGAGATGGGATCTTCATATGGAAGGAGTTGGAAGGATGAAAGATAATGGATAAAATACTGTAATTAAATTACATTTCCATTCCATTTTTAAGCAAAAATATTTAGAGTACAACAAATATCTCTCAATCAAAACAGCCAAGAGAGGCATAGAACTGAATCAAGACCTATAGAAGAAGATGATGAATGTAGAAACCAATAGAACCTTATCCTCAGCCTCTCTGTAGCCTACACAAAGGAAAACAACCTGACAGGCAAGGAGATAAGAAAGAACAGATTGACTGTGGCAAAACCTAAAGGTGGTGAAGAGTTTCAGCCATGGCTTGCCAGGCTGTTCCAGTTCAGCATGAACCTGAACAGTGAAATTGGGCTCCTGTAGCTGTGGGAAGATGAAAGAGACACAGCAGTTCATCTACTACTGTTTGGAAATACACAGTAGTGGTCTGTGAGTTTAATCTGGAAACAAAGCAACAATAGCCAAGAGTAAACCTGGAATCTCTGGAGTGGTGTCTGCCCCTCGACAGAGCCAGAGCTTAAGCAGCTGGTTCTGTCTGCTGGGCTCAAGAGGGAGGCTTTGCTTCTGTTGTCCAAGCACAATGTGTGCTTTATGGCCCACGTTAGAACCAGAACCAGGGAAGTGTGAGATGGTCCTAATCAAGGGACCACAGAATGGCTATGCTATGCACAACTAGAAAGAGCATTGCCAGAGAACATGTTCCTGCCAATAGAGTGATCACGGAAGGATGATAATGGCTCAGAGCTCAAGGCCTTTTGAGTCTTGACTGGACCACACAGAAGTACCACTGTTACACTGTAGAGAGAAGTCTTGCTACAGATGGAGAAAACAGGTAGAACTGACTGAGTTTCAATAGACGTTGTCTGTAGTTATATCTCTGTAGAAGACAGAGCCATCTTTTCTTTTCTTTCTTTTTTTCCTTGTTTCGTTCCTTCTGTTTTTTTTTTTTTTTTTTTTCCCTGAGAAAGGGTCTCATGTATCCCAAATTGGCCTTACACTCACGGTGTTTTTTTTTAAACAAAGGAAAATATCCATAGTTCATTTTTTGGGAATGTGGGCATAGTATTTCAGGCTACTTTCAGCTAGTTGGGGGCACTGATAATCTTATGGGGACCTAAAGAAAATTTAGAGTTATGATCAAGTCCTGACTGGAGTATCCTGTGAGACTTGAACATCTCAGGCAGCATCTTGAATCTGTTTTGGATGTAAAACTCAAACATCTGGGCCATTCGAAATTGTTTTAAAAAAAGAGAGAGGGGAAAGTGGTGCAGGATAATTGTCTGTATTCTTTCGATCATGTTTTAAATAAACGCTGATTGGCCAGGCAGAGAGTATAGGCGGGTCAACCAGACAGAAAATAGAAGTGAGGTGAGGAGAACAGGAGAATTCTTGGAAGAAGGAAGCTCTCACCTGTAGTGAGAGCTGTGGGCCAGCCTACTTTTCATCCCGTCCGGCTCCCGGCTGCCTGGCTAGCTTATGCCCCGAAATAACAACACACAAATTGTATTCTTTTAAATTGTATTAGCTTCAGCCTCTTACTGCCTAACTCTCACATTTTGATTAACCCATATTTAGTAATGTGTGTAGCACCATGAGGGGAGGCTTACCAGGAAGATTCTAGCCTATGTCCATATTGGGTCGGAGCTTCATTGCATCTGCCTGAGGCATCTGTCTCACTCCCAGCATCCTGTTCTGTCTACTCCACCCACCTATGTTCTGACCTATCAGGCCAAGCAGTTTCTTTATTAATTAACCAATGAAATCATCAGATAGATAGAAGACACACCTACATCACTCACCAGTCCTGCCTTAACCACCTAAGAAGCAAGATGTAACATGCCTCACTGAGAAAGGTACTGAGCAATGTGGCTAACATAGATAAGAATAATGGGTTAATATAAGTTATAAGAGCTACTACAAAGAAGAGCTAATGGGCCAATCAGTTTATAATCTTATGGAGATCTCTGTATATTTTTCTCTGGGACTAAATGGCTGGGGGACTGGGTTGGACAGAAACCCCAACAAGCAGCCCAGCCCTCATGTTACAGTGATCCTGTTGTGTAATTTATCTGCAGAGGGTTAATGGGAAAGCTGAATAGGGAGAGAATGAAAAACAGAATCCCTGTTACCTTTAAGTCTTTATTTAGTTTAATGTGTGTGGTAGTTTATATGAAAGTGGTCCCTATAAGCTCAGGGAATATCACTATTTGAAAGGACTATAGCATGTGACCTCATTAGAGTAGGTGTGGTCTTGTTGGAGGAAGTGTGTCACCAGAGGTGGGCTTTGAGGTTTTATTTGTTCAAGCCAGGCTCAGTGTATTTCTCTCTTCCTGCTCCTTGCTGATCCAGATGTAGAATTCTTGGCTTCCTCATTAGCGTCATGTCTGCGTATGCACTACCATGCTTCCTGGCATGACAATAATGAACTAAACCTCTTATTACATAGCCAGCACCAATGAAACACATTTTCTTATTAGTGGTACTATGGTCATGGTGTCTCCTCACAGTAATATAAAACCTAAGTAAGACAAGACAGAAGCTGGTACCAGGAGTGGGGTATTGCTGTGATAGGCCTGACAGTGATTTGTTTGGAGGAATTTGGACTTTGGGTTTTGGATTAGGAAAGCAGATGAATGCTTTAAGTGGGGCTTAAAGAGCTATATTAGTAGAAACATGGAAGACAGTGGCACTGAGAGAAGTGTAGATTGTGGTGACCTTAGCCAAGAAGTTTCAGGGTAGAAGAATATTAATATATGGACCAGAACGCATTCTTGTAATACTTTGGCAAGGAGTGTGGCTGCTTTTTTTTTCTTTAAATGCTCAGTAAATATTTGTTCAATGAATAAAATTCCTGCACAGCAACTCAAAAATACATCAAATTCTCCTTTTAACCTCCTGATAGCATATAATTAGTGAGTTCATGACCTGGATTTTCCTGGTATGGTTACAATCTAACAGTTTTAAAATATCTATTATCTATGTTATTTATTCAATAGCTTTATTTGGGCTGGAAAGATGTCTCAGTGGTTAAGAATGTATACTGTTTTCCCAGAGGACTAAAGTTCAGCCACAGGGGTGGTACCAGCCTTTATTCCCAGCTCTTGGGAGGCTCAGGCAGGCAGAACTCTGCATTCAAGGCCAGCATGGTCTACGGAGTGAGTTCCAGGATAGCTAGGACTACACAGAGAATCCCTGTCTGGAAACACACACACACACACACACACACACACACACACAACCATGAAGTTCAATTCCCAGCATTTGTGTTCATGTTGGAGAGCTCACAACAGCCTATATCCCTAGTTCCAGGGAAATTCAACACATCTACAGACTCTTTCCCTTCTATGCACCACAGACATACACACACAAAGATGCATAATTGAAAATAATAAAGTCAGTCTTTAAAAGAAGTGCCACATTTAACACCTGATGTGCCATCAGAACAGGTGATAAAGGCTTGCCATCTCAGCTCCTCAGATGACTGAGCAGGAACATACAAGTCATGATTTGCTAGGGCTGAAGAGTGAGCTCAAAGGTAGCTTAAGCTACTTTGTGAAAACTATTCTCAAAATAAGAATAAGAGATAAAAATAATAAAAGAGCAGTTGTGGCCAGTAGAATTACCTATAATGCCTAAGGCCCCAGATTCCATCCCCAATACTGAAAGGAAGATAAACAAATTATAATATTTTACAAATTTTAAATTCTGAATTTAAGTTCATGGGAATAAAAATTTACATGAAACCAAAGGGACACTCGAAGTGTCTGAATGTACTGGCGTGTAGGCATTTGCTCTCATCAGGAATGTTGGAGTTCACATAGATGAACACTGTAACCCCATTAGAGATGACTCCTGAGTGTCTGGGTCACAAACATCATGACTTTTTAATTGCTTCTCAGAAACTCAAAGGGAGTTCAAACTGATGAAACCACAAAGCCAACACTTGGGCATGTGTGTGTGTCCAGTGAGAGACTTTGGATGTTGAAAATTAAAATGTCATCTACAGAATGTGCTAACTCATAGATTTCAAAGAATGGGTATTGCAAAGGGCCACAGGGACCATTGGCCGGGCTAATATCAAGTCTTGCTTTTTCTCACTTGTAAGAACTTTTCCACACACCTCAAAACCCTCTTTTTCTTTACCCCACGAACACACTTAGACCCTGTCCTCAGGAAGGGGAAGTGGAGCCTTGCTCTCCCATCTGCGCTTGACTAAATTCTTTCTCCTTTACTTACCTCACTGTTCTGTGATTGGCTTTCTTGGGCAAATCAGACCCAATACTATATCATCAATCACTCCTAGAAATATTACATTTCCCCAGAGTAATCATGAGATGCCTACTGTGTACACAAGGGACCCTCCTCCACTTATCTCACCCTTCTGTGATTGGCTTTCTTGGGTGAGACAGACCTGGTGCTGTAACAGCAACCACACCTGGAATTATTACATTTCCCCAGATTAACCATGAGATGCCTACTATGTACACCAAGGGACCCACAGTGCTTTCGATAGGATTAGGTATGCGTCAAAAACCAAAAGAAGAGGCTACTGCATTTGCTCATTTGCATGTCCAAATAAAACTTTAAACTTGACCTGATGAGGCGATCTAAAATGTCTCTTTAGGCCCATCACTTTCTAAAACTCTTTATACAATTTCACTTCAGTCTCCAGCTCTTTTGATCAAAAAGTTATTGACCAAAAACAAACTAAAAATATATGCAATATTTCGATCGCTGTGGAGAGGCTTGCCTCCCTTCCTGGTTAATTGATTGAGCCTGGAAAACTAATTAGCGTTCCAATCACTTGACACTGAAAAGCATCCACTGTACATTAGGACAACCTCATGTTAACTAATCCTGTGCATTAAACATAGATCTTGTTCGCTAGCAAGGAAATCATTTTTAATGGAAAGAATTCTGTTTTAATGTTCTGTAAGTGGGTCGTTTATTGGTATACAAGAGGGTCAGAAGAAATAATTAGGGACTGCTTAATCACCTGTATGTGATGTGGTTTTCCCAGGTTGGTAATTGTCATCCCAAATCCCCAAGCAGAAAACTAAGATACATATGACTACCAGATCCGTGAGAGCCTGTGGGATTAACCAAGTGTCCCTGAGCTCAACTTAAATACCAGGTTGTGAAAATTGGCTTCAGTAAAGCAAGCGTAGGTAAAATTTGTCCTTTTTGAGTTTTATGTGATCCCAGCAGCTGAAAGCCTGCTTAGTTTTTGAAAATGAGCTCCCCAGCCCCCCAGCATTCTTTACTTACTTTATGAACTTCAGTATAAATACCAGAGCAAAGTCTTTCCTCTTTAAAAAAACAGAAAAGCAAAGCTTTATCCTGCCTTCATGGATACTAATTATCCAGAGTGATTAATTAATTCCTGCTTTCTTTCTGTGTTTGTGTAACACACTTTATCAAACTTTCTTCAACATGACGCCATCCTAACCATTTATTTTATTCCCCCCCCCCCACCCAGTGCTGTGAGGGAAAGGAGTAATTTTGGAACTTGGTAGCAAAATCCCTGAAGATATGAAAAGCAAAATGATTGTACAATTGCTTCAGGCAAGTAAGATTTATCCCAGCTGTGAACATCAGGCATGCAACTTCGTTTACATAATGAATTTACCCTCAGTATTTACCTCAGGATGGCCCTTCTCTTACCTTCTAGAGTTTGGGAATGTAGCACAAATTCTAATTGGTCTTAATAATAAAAACCCAGAGTTAGATATAGGGTTAATGCTGAAAGATCAGAGAAACAGAAGAGCCAGACCCTAGTTCTTACCTCTACCAATGCTCAGACTGAATGCGGTATCCTCTCTCTACAAGTCCTCAGACTGAATGCCATGAGCTTCTGTCTC
Source organism: Arvicola amphibius (assembly GCF_903992535.2). Classification (NCBI taxonomy): domain Eukaryota; kingdom Metazoa; phylum Chordata; class Mammalia; order Rodentia; family Cricetidae; genus Arvicola; species Arvicola amphibius. The sequence continues at coordinate 12,512,962 of NC_052048.2, forward strand.
CTCCTGCCTTATATTCCTCTCTCTGCCCTGCCATATCCCTTCCTGTCTCCACCTCCCTAGTGTTAGGATTAAAGGCACATGACTCCCAACTACTGGGATTAAAGGTGTGAGCCACTACCACTGGCTCTTGATGCTCTTTTAGACTGGATTGATTTTGTGTAGCCCAGGGTGCCTGTCTCCTGAGTGCAGAGATTAAAGGTTGCCTGACCTCTATGGCTAACTAGTGTCTTGCTCCACACTCTGATCCTCAGGCAAACTTATTTATTATATCACAAACAAAATACCATCACATAAGTAAGCCATCCCAAGCCAACACGGGCCAGACTTTAGGTCCTTCCACCTCTCCTCACACTTCATTCAAATGGGAAGGGATCTGTTTGCCCCTTAATCAGTCTATCATGGCTGTCACTTTCCTTGTTTCTATGTAAAGATATTTCTTTCTCACAGTGTATAGAATGTATGCACATAGTCTTTAAGCAATATGGTAACGTTCATCGCAGGAACATCCACACTTATGGCATCAATCTCTGTTTCCCTCTGTTGCTGTGATCGAACACTTTCCAAAGCAATTCAGATGAGAGGAAGGTTTATTTCACCTTACACCTCCAGTTCACAGCCCATCACTGAGGGAAGTCGAGACAGGCCTCAAGACTGCTCACTTGCCTGGCAGTCACCAGGCTCAGGATTGCGGCAAGCGTGAAGCATGAGCTGGCCCGAGCCTATGGGGTGCACGTCATGATCAATGTACGTACGACAAAACTGGAGAGGTCGGCCTCTGAAGCTCCCCGGAGCCCAAAAAATCAACAGTGAGTTCAAGATATTGAACATTAATCTACATATTTTGAATTTACACTACTTAAATCTGATTCTTTTCATGCCCTGGTTCTTCTTTTGGATTATGGAAGCATATGTCATTTTTTAAATGTTCTATTTTACAGGAGTCCACAGTTAAGAGACTTTGGAGTTTTTAAAAAGATCTTTGGCTTATAAAGTGTTGTCAATAAAGACTGTGAGACTTTTAGAAGTTGGGTTGTGTTTTATATCACAATATTAACATCTGATCTCAGGACAAGAAAGGAAAAGTTATAGTTTAACATGGATGTGTTTATTTGTTGACAAGAGGTGGATAGTGTTGTTAGTTATTGTCAATTTAACACAACCTAGAGCCACCAGGAAGAGGAATCTCAACTGAGTAATTGCTCAGCTAGTACAAGATGACACCCAAGGTTGACCTCCTGCTTCTACATACATACAGATGCGCAGACACACACTTGTACCCATACCCACACGAGCTCTACATGCACTCACATACACACACACACACACACACACACACACACACACACACACAGTAATGTACATGTATGCATGTGCACTTTACTGTAACAGGACAGTGTGATATTGGCATTAAACAAATAAAGGACAAAATTGGAACTCTAAAATAATCTCATACAAATAATTTGAAGCAGAAATTAGAGATCAGTGGAGGGGTCATGACAGTTCAACCTTGGTGGCCCTGTTCCCTGCCCTTCTAATCTGAAGAATATAATTGGCTATCTACAATACAATAAATAGGATTAATGTTTAACCTTTATCATATGCAAAAATCAGTTACTGCTTTTAGATTTAAGACCAATATGAAAGGTCAAATTATAGAACTCTAGGATAATATAGAGAATGCCTTTATACATCAAAGTGCAGATTTTCATTGACAAAGGCACCCCATAATATGAAGGTGTGTCTTCATCATAAATTGAAAACTGACTTCAGCTTCCAGACACAGCAGGCCTGATGTACATATGAACTCATGGAGACTGACAGCACATACGAAACCCACACAGGTTCAAACCAGACAAAATCCCAGCACTGAAACACTCCCATGCTCTTGTACACACAAGACTTTGGAAAGGGGACAACAGGGGCATCTCATAGATAAGGTGCCACAGGTGACCCAGTTTATGTAAAAAGCTGCCTGTCTTCATGGGGATCAGAAAAAGGGATATAAAACCACAAATTAAAATCATGGTGAGAAACTAGTTTATTAAAATTTAAATGGCAATATTATAATTTCAGCAAAGCAAAGAAAGTGTTGACTCTTACACTCCCTGGTGATGACCTAAGGACATCCAGCCTCCTGACAAGAGTTCAGCTTGCTTTAGGAAGCAAGATTGGACAGACAGGTCCCACTCAGTCACAACTCTGCTCCTAACTACTTCCTAAATACTCGAGAAAAACTCTAACCTCAGAGGAAATGATCTTACACATGGTTTCTCTTCACAGCTTTAAAGAGAAAATGACCTCCCTGGTCCTCAGCCAAATAATAAATAAACTGCAATGTATCTGTGCTGGCTAGTTTTATGTCAACTCAACACAAGCTAGAGTTACCTGAGAAAAGCAAACCTCAGTTCAATGCTTCCATAATTGTGTCCTGTAGGCAAGTCTGTGGCATAGTTTCTTAATTGATGATTGATGTGGGAGGGTATAGGCTACTGTGAGTGGTGTCATGCCTGGACTGGTCATCCCAAGTTGTGTAAGAAAGCAGACTAAGCAAGCAATGAGGAGCAAGCCAGGAACCAGCCCTCCTCCTGGCTGTAGCTCCTGCCTCCAGGGTCCTGCCTTGGGTTCCCACACTGATTTTTCTCAATGATAGAGTATAATGGAGACACGAAACAAATCCCCTTTGCCCAGGTTGCTTCTGGTCACAGTTATTAATCACAGCAATAGAAACTTTAAGACAATGTTCATCTGATTAAAATAAAACATAAGTGTAAAAATTATCTGGTTACTACAACATGAATCAATACACGCATCTATGGTATGGAAGCCTGGGATGGTACGTGAGGGACGCGAGCTACCCTATAAAGATAACTCTCATAATCAGTAATTTCCTACTCTTTCATGGGCTCAGTCCTGTTCATTTTCTTATTCTTCTCTGGGCAGATGAGTTTTTCTCATTTTTGTGTGTTAAGTATTTCTTAATAATAAAAATACCTTCTTTGTTGTGAGAGGCTGCGAGTTCATTTCCCGACTGCCCAGCAGCTCAGACCTGAAATAAGCACCCTGGAACTGTATTAATTAAATCACTGCTTGGTCCATTAGCTCTAGCTTCTTATTTGCTCACTCTTACATCTTAGTTTAACCCATTTATATTAATTTGTGCATCACCGCAAGGTCGTGGCCTGCCGGCAAAGTTTCAGCACGCCTGTCTCCAGTGGCGGCTCCATGGCTTCTCCCTCCGCCTTCTTCCTCCCGGCATTTAGTTCAGTTTTCCCAGCCTTGCTCTGTTCCACCCTATCAGGCCAAGCCCGTTTCTTTATTAACCAATGGTATTCGCAGCATACAAAGGAGAATCCCACATCACTTCTTAAAGAATCAGAACAAACTTTAAAACTCTTGAAAAAAATCCCAAATGTCCTTCTCAAAAACCTGGGTCTGAATTGTTTTAATTGGGTTGAAACACTGGAAGAAAAATCAGTGCCCCTCGGCAGTGTTCTTTCAAGTAAAGTGAAGTATAGAATAAAAATAGAAACCGGGCTGGGGAAAGGCTCAGTGGTTAAGTCCTTCCAAGTATGAGGACAGGAGCTGGAATTCCCAAAACCCACATAAATAGCAACTGGGGGTCAACTGGCCTGTAATTCCAACCTCACAAGGTGAAACTCTGAAATAAGGAAGCCCAAGAGGCAGCAGGCTAGTGAAATTAGCTGCATCGGTGAGCTCTGGGTTTGTCTGAGAGGTCTTGCCTCCTCCTTGATTAAGGTAGAAGTGCAATTAAGAGTTATTCTGGCATCAACCTCAGGCATGTATATATGTACCTACATGCACTCATACCCACACACTGTGTGCCTACACACATGCAAACATGCATGCATATCCACCCCGTACACATGCGCATACACACACACACACACACACACACACACACACACACACACACACACACACACACACACTGGGAAGGGACATAGAGGCTGCTCATTGGCAGGTCCTTAGGAGCAAACGCAAGTTCCATCAGGATCACTACCATGTAAACTTACGTAGCACCATGTCCCTAATACTGCAGGTAAGTTACAGTACATAGTACATGGTCAATAAATATTTGCTGAGTAAATTAATGAGAGAGGCAAACCATGGAAATACAGGTTAAACTCTTCATTTCCATTTAGATAATCTTTGTGGGCTGAGAGTTGAGACCAGGCTACCAGCAGTTCATCCATATTCTAGCACATGAGAGAAAGGATAGAAGACTAAAAACAGTTTCCTCTAAAGAAATGGAAAAGCATCCCCTTCCTCCGAGCTCCCCCCATTCTCCCCTTCACGCTTTTCTCTCCGCATCTTACCTTGGCCGCGTCTCGCCCCACCCTCAAGTTCCTAATTCTTGCCTGGCGATCGTGTCTACTTCCAATATCCAGAAGGATTACTATATCTTTTTTTTGGGGGGGGGGTTCACCTTCTTATTATCTCCTCAAGGATCCCAAATTATAGGCTCGATGTCCTTTAATTATGGCTAGAAACCGATTATGAGTGAGTACATCCCATGTTCATCTTTTTGGGTCTGGGTTACCTCACTCAGAATAGTGTTTTCTATTTCCATCCATTTGCATGCAAAATTCAAGAAGTCATTGTTTTTTACCGCTGAGTAGTATTCTAGCATGTATATATTCCACAGTTTCTTCATCCATTCTTCCACTGAAGGGCATCTAGGTTGTTTCCAGGATCTGGCTATTACAAATAATGCTGCTATGAACATAGTTGAGCAAATGCTTTTGTAGTATGATTGGGCAGGGTGGATATGGGAGCAGGGAAGCATATATCTTAATTTAGGGAGCCATCTGAGGGTTGTCAAGAGACTTGACCCTAGAGGGGTTCCCAGGTTTCTAGGGAGATGCCCCCAGTTAGTTCCTTGGGCAACTGAGGAGAGGGAGCCTGAAAAGGCCAGTTCCTATAGCCATACTGATGAATTTCTTGCATATCACCATAGAACCTCCACCTGGCGAGAGATGAAGAAAATGATTGAGCCCCACATTGGAGCACTGAACTGAGCTCCCAAGGTCCTGATGAGGAGCAGAAGGAGAGAGAACATGAGAAAGAAAGTCAGGACCGTGAGGGGTGCGTTCACCCATGGAGATGGTGGGACAGAACTAATGGGAGATCACCAACTCCAGTTGGAATGGGACTGATGGAACATGCAACCAAACCGGACTCTCTGAATGTGGCCGACAGTGGGGGCTGACTGAGAAGCAAAGGACAGTGGCGCTGGGCTCTTATTCTTCTGCATGGACGGGCTCTGTGGGAGCCTTCTCAGCTTGGTTGATCACCTTCCTGGACCTGGGGGGAGTTGGAAGGACCTTGGTCTTAACATAGTGTAGGGAACCCTGATGGCTCCTTGGCCTGGAGAGGGAGGGAGGGGGGTATGGGTGGAGGGGAGGGGAGGGAAGGAGGAGGAGGAGGGGAGGAGATGGAAATTTTAAATATAAAAAAATAAACCATGAAAAAAAAAGAAATGGAAAAGTTTAATCATATTATGTTGGCAAGGGTTTAGTCATACACCATGCAAACCTGCAAAGGAAGCTGAAAAAAAAATCACATCTTTAGGTAGCCATGAGTCCTTTTATACTGCTGTGAAAGTTTCTGTTTCTCACACAGAAGAACGGTGGCAACACAAAACTGCAAATGGAAACGTCCCCTCTTTCACCTACAGCTGACAGTTGCATTCTCCTTACTACCTCCCTAAAAATATTCTATAACTCGAATTTTCTGTTTATGGTTTTACATGAAAATTTTTAGCTTTAGATTTACTCTTTTGGTGCATGGCATCGTTCTAGATACCTGTATTAGTTTGAAAAAAATTTTTTCTAATTAAACATTTCAGAACTTTTTTTGTTGGTGTTAATACATTCATCTACTTTCCTTTATTTAGCTACAACTGGACAGTGCTTATCATGTGGGTGTCGTGAAAGCTGTTTATTAATTGCTTCCAAGTCTTGTTTTTCCCTGAAATCTTGAGCTCAGAAAACAGAGAAGTCTAGGACAGAGTGAGTCTTGCCCTGAGCTAAGATCTATAGAGAACCTAAGATTTGCGAGGAGAGAAAAATATTTTTAAACTCCTTTACAGACATTTCTTCCCTTTAAATTTATTTTCCACCAAAGTGTTTTCCTTCCTGTTTTGCATTTTCTCTCAATGTATTATCACTGCTTCAGAGAACGAATGTGTGTGGCCAACCATGGAGGTAGCAATCCTAAATTCAAACCTCGCTGCTTACAACTCTTCCCTTCTTCCTGCCTTCTTCCCCCTCACACAACAAATCCCACCACCCCCCACCAACGACTTATCCTAGTCCTTGACTCCACACTGAATTGTGCATCTTGTATCTTAAAATGGGACATATCTGAAAACATGGCTATAATAAAGAAATAAAACAATTCTTTGGACGTTTGATTGAGCTCTGTACTTCAAGTCCCTGTGGCTTGCTACTATCTGTGACAGCATGCTTTCTGCATGAGGAGCGAGGGTGGTGGTGGGGAGGAATAGACAGGGCCATTTCAAATGTAAAGAAGCCTATAGCTGCCATTGTCCTTTGTGTATGAGGTTCTGACGCTTCCCTTGTGCACCTCCGCCAAGCATGGAAGCACCGATTGACTCACAGACTTCCCGTGTTTCAGCCACTTTCACACTTTCTATCTCAAGCTTGAATATGGTTGACAGAGGGAGCACTAATTAGTTAATGATATTTAATTTTGCATGTCTGGAGAAGGACTTCATGGATATTAATGCAAATGTATGTAAATGTGTGTAAAAGTAACCAAATTAATACTGCTGCGGTACATTTTTTTAAAAAGGGATCAGAGCCTGTTCTGGATAGAAACACAACATGTTAAAATACCCACCTGCCTGTGGGAACAACTTCCTCCCAGCCCAGTTAACTTTGCTGTCTTACTGGGCTGGGCACTACTGTGATCCTAGCATCAGGGAGACTGAGGGAAGAAAACTGCCTTGAATTGGAGGGCCCCAAGTTACATGGTGACACTCCTGAAAACAGCAGGTTAAGTTTATCTTTTAAATAGAGTCGTTTAAAAAAAATTCCATGTATGTATAACAACAAGCAAAGAAAAAGCTTTCAATTTGACAGTGAGGACAGGGAGAGGTTAGAGGGAGGGGCTAGAGGGAGGAGAGCAAGGGAAGAAAGTGATGCCATTCTATTGCAATTAAAAACATATTTAGAAAAGAATCCGAACATTTTAAAATATGACGCACAGTGAAGACACTAAGCCAGTGATATTTTCAAATCTTTAAATTTTAAATTTAGGATCTACATCCTAAATCCTCAGACTCTGTTGCCTTTGATTATTTGCACAACAAAGAGGGATATGAAGTAGTATAAGCCAAATAATGAAGCTTCAGAGACCTCAAAATGCAGCTTGGATAATTTATGATTTGTATGGTAATTTATTTAAACATATCCTTCTTGCTAGACAAATAAATTGTTTTCAGAGTGGTTTCCATTACAGAAATAATACAGTGTGCTTATATAAGCATGCATGTTTATCTAAAAAATATATATTAAACTGGGAGAAGGTCTCCGGGGGAATAATGGTAGTTTGAGAGACTAGATCCTGGCAGATGGCATTCCACTTCTCCAGCCTTTTGCTCAGTGCTTAACATCCCTTCCACACGTATGCACTTTGCTTACTCTGAAAACTTAATTAATGTTGTTGATCAATTAATTGCAAAAAAGAGGGGAGGCAAACACCTCAAGGATGTCTGAAATACAGTTCTAGTAGGCCACATTTGCATATTACTCACACAGCAGGCACAGTTTGAGGTGCCTCAAGTAAGATTCGAGAACATAGTTACTTACATTGGAGGAAAAACGTTTAAAGGGCTTTATAGGTCAAGAGGAGGCGATCGAAAGGATTTAATAGATTAATAATTGGCAATATTAGTAGCAGCAGATGTATAGTAGACTTACGCGGAACTTGTTACTTAATGTCATTCACAGTAATTTATTGATAATTAAATAAATATAACATGTACTTTAGCTTCCTATCTCCATGAAAGGCATATTAAATTTGTATAAGTCATTCACATACATTTGCCAATCTGTCCAAAGAATCTTGGACAGTACAGTAGTCTTCTTGGTAAAAAAGAAATACAAAAGGTTTTGGGTGTGTACAGTGCACCAAGGCATACCACATGTTAGCTCAGTTAACCCCCCCCCCCCGCAACAATCATATAAGTATTGCATTACTGCTTCCTGTTAATAAATGAGGCATCAGAGATTGGCAAATGCCAAACATGTTTGATATTTCACAAGTAGGTAGCTGGAGATTGGGTTTTTGAGTTATTGGTCAGTTGGCTTCAATTCCCAGACTGCACTGGGAGAAAGCAAATAGAGAAAAAAAACCCTTGGGTTAGGCCTCTAGTCAAACTTTGAGTCTTACCTTAGTGGAGAATACTGACATCAATCCAGATAGCAATCCCCGTAAGGATCCAGGCCTTTTGCTCTTTGCAATGCCCTTTGCTCCCTCCCACGCAATCATTCCCAGGTAAAGCTTTTCACTAGAATGCCGCAGACTGCAAATGCCAAATCCAAACAAACATTTTAAGTTGTTTAAGAAATCAATACAGTATACAGCAATTAGCACCCAGGACCCAGAAATCACTGCTTTGGACCTGATGCCTATATAGTCAGATTGAGGTGTACACATTAATGTGAGCAGAAAATCACACACACACACACACACACACACACACACACAGAGAGAGAGAGAGAGAGAGAGAGAGAGAGAGAGAGAGAGAGAGAGATGCACACACACACACCAAAAAAAAAAAAAAAACCTTGCATTAAAGATGTTAAAACCAACTTAGATTGTGTGAAGAAAGGAACAACTCATTCTCAAATGACTATGATTAAACAGGTCATTAAAATGGCTGTGTCTCCAAGGGTCTTCACAGAGCAACACAACCCTTCCCCCCACAGAATACACCCCAGAATGTGTAGGCACTTCAGGATTTAGGTAGGCAGGAACTATAAGGAAAACCTAATATAAACAGAAGGAAGACTTTCCCTCTTCTTTTTGTTCTGAAAATCACTTCTATTTGACAGCAAAAGGGTCTCCCAGAGGAAATAGCAGAGAACCTGCTGGTTCTTCACTTAAATCGTTAGATGAAATGCCCAAAGGGAACAATTTTGCCCCAGTTCCCAAGAGGAATAGACTCAATGTGAAACCAATAATTATTTCCCATCTAACTTTGATGACACAAAAACCGGAGTTACATACTTATTTGATCCGATGTTGAATGGAATTCTAGAGCAGCATTTCATACCCACTGAAGTCGGCTAATTATGGGTGCTGGGACAGCATCCAAGAGTCCATTACAGTGGTCCAAAGGGAATCAAAATAAAAGAGGAGGTTTTAGCACGGATCCTCAGGAGCATAGCCTTGGCACCATATGGAAATTTTATGATAGCTGAGGAGTGTGTTGAAGTACGGAAGTACAAGATTTTCCATTTGAGAAAAAGAAAATAAGGAAAGTGGGTATGCCTGCTGATGTGACTCTGATAACAGTAAAGCCCTGCAGTCCTTCAAGTTTATGTAACCAACTATTCAATCAACAGCTTTATCACCAAGTCTCTCCTTAGATGCTACCTATCCAGAGATAAGTAAGGCTTAGACTGTGCATAAAAATACAGGAGGAGGAAAAGGAAGAAAAAGACACACGAGTAGATGACAATGAGGCACCAAAGACCCCACCACCCTAGCTGTGTTACAGTGGGTCAGTGTAGGCACACTTCACCTGCCACTGACCAGGGCATTGAGACACCTTCCTGGAAGACAAGACTTTGGAAATTAATCTTGGAATATAAAACTTATTTATATTCCAAGACATGTAGTGAGATGGAGAGGGCAGTGTTCATAAGTAGTAGATAGGTAAAGTAGGAAATACTGGCACTCACACATGAACTCGAAGTTTGCATTGCTAGAGCTCAGGACACTGAGAAACAGAGAAGACAGAGAGGTGGGCAACGTGAGTCTTCTCCAGGAACATGGACTTTGTTCTGAAGAGTGGCTTAGCACACAAGAGGCCATGCAGCTGAGTAGAGAAGGGACCATGACAAGAAAAGGTGGGGGCCAGATGAGCAGAATTATAATGATTATGGAAAGACATCAAGTATGGATGAAGAGAGAAGGGTAGAAGAGAGGCCATGGTCTAAAAATTAGCTAAGAATAAAATGGATAAGACCTGATGATTGGTTGAGTGCCAAAGATGGTATGGGGAAGACGTATCTTAAAATTAAATGAGAAAGACAGAAGGGAATTATGAAAGGTGACCCTTGACCTTAGGGCTGGGACCTAACTTAAAAAAAAACTGGGGCTGAGACAATGGGTTAGACAATGGGCTAGACAATGGGCTAGACAATGGGCTGAGACAATGGGTTAGACAATGGGCTAGACAATGGGCTAGACAATGGGCTAGACTGTCAAGTGCTTGCCATGCAAGTGTGGAGACCTTAGTTAAGTCACCAGCACACAGGTGAAAACGCCAGACGTGGGGGCATATATCTGTAATTCTGTCACCAGTGCAGTGGGGAAAGGAAGATCTCTGAAGCTTGTTGCCCAGCTAGCCTGGCAGAATTGCTGAGTTCCAGCTTCAGTGAGGGACCCTGTCTCAATAAATACCATGGTGAGTGATTGAGAAAGATTTAAGACACATGCACACCACACACAAACAAACACACCACAAACACACATATAAACCACACACACACACAAACACACACACACCACTGTAGTGATATTTTGTTTGTAATCTAACAAATAAAGATTGCCTGAAGATCAGAGTACAAGGATAAGCCACTAGTTAGCCTTAGAGGCCAGGCAGTGGTGGCACACACCTTTAATCCCGGGACTAAAGAGAAGAGGAGAGAGGGGGGGGGGGGGAGATCTGTGAATTCAAGACCACTCTGGGCTACACCAGATTGAATCTGCCTAAAAGAGACACAGAGCTCACACAAAGGATAACTCAGCACTTGGGATCATATGCCTTTAATCCCAGCACTAGGGAAATTGGAGACATGAGCAATATGGCTGTGGGGAAAGAGGAATATAAAACGGGAGGAGACAGAAGCTCAGATGAAGTCTGTGGATTCAGTCTGAGCATGCAGTCTGGGGATTTGTAGAGATAGGATCACCCCTTTGGTCTGAGCATTGGTAGAAGAACTCTCTAGTAGTTGGCTGCTCTGCTTCTCTGATCTTTCAGCATTAACCCCTGTATCTGACTCCAGGTTTTTCTTATTAATAACAACTAGAATTCATGTTACATCACACATACACCACACACAAACGCATACATAACACAGCTCATAAACATAACACAGAATGCGCGCACACACACACACACACACACACACACACACTAAAAAAAAATAGCCAATGAGGGCTAGAGAGATGGCTCAGTGGTTAAGAGCACCGCCTGCTTGTCTAAAGGTTCAAGTCCCAACAGCCACATGGAGGCTTACAACCATCTGTAATGAGATCTAGTGTTTTCTTCTGGCCTGCAGGCATGTATGTAGGGAGACTACTGTATACACAATAAATAGAAAAATAGCCAATGACAAGAACAACAAACGTGAAAATGCAACCGTGATCATGACACAGAGTGACAAGCACCATTCGCATTATTCCAGGTAAACCACTCAATCTGAGGCTGTCTGATAACCTTTCCAGTCTGCTGCATTTCCTTTCTGCTGCTGGCTATTCCACTAGGTGGCTCATACTGGGATGCTCTAAGTAGACATCTGAGTGCAGTTGGGCCAACTGCATGTCAATCTCGAGCCATAGGAGCTTCGGGTGTTGTGCCTCCTCTAAAGCTGGATGTTGTTCCATCACGCTTTCAGACCCAACATTGCCTGTTCCTCCATTCCTATCAGTGTCTCCAACAGCCTGCAGCAGGCCTGAAAGAGCTCATCCAATCTGATCATCTTGCAGGGCACTTCTGATACAAATCAGCATTTTCATTACCTAAATCTCAATTTTCAGTTCAAACTGTTTGTGTATAAAACATCGCATTTCCTACCGTTTAGAATCTCTGACTCGCGCAGGTTGCCTGTGAGTACGAATTGTGAAGATGATAAGGATCAAGACATAATTTTGGCAGCTATTTGGACAGACGGGCAATGTCAACATGGCCTTTCTATTCTCATTTTTACTAATCTGCCCTGACATATAGATTTTTTTCATTCATTTAACAAATATTCGTTGAGATTTACTTGGAAGCCCTAAGAATGCTGCTGTGGGGATAGGGGAATACAGAAGAAGAAGAAAAGCCTACTGTTATGGAATGTAATTTAGTTCAATTAAATGAGGGGGTGGGCAGATGAGTGGGCAGATGATAGATGGATTAGATAGATACATAGATGACAGAGTATTATGTATGGGTGGATATATGGATGGGGAGATAGGTGAATGGGTAGATGATAGGTTGAATCTTTAGGACCTCTAACACACTATATCCAACATAGTTCACTAGGTGTGGAATTTTCAATACTAAAATAAGAAGAGTCCCAGCAAGCTAGGGCATACTGGTCACCCTTGAGTAGGAAGAGGGAAAGTGTTCCACTGTTTTAAAGAAATTCAGTCTAATGCCAACTGAGAAAGTGATTTCTTAATGAAGGATTGATGGAAACTAAAAAAGCTGGGCATGTGGAAATCTGGGAGCAAAGCATTCTGGAGAGAAAAATTCAAAGGAAAAGACCACAGCAGATACGCTGGACTTGTAGATTCAAGATGAAGGCATGTATTGCAGTGACCCCGCCCATAAGGCACAAGGTACAGAAGGATGTATGTGCTTTAGTGGAACCCTTGTGAGCACAGTTGCCATTCCAGTGTTAATCCAAATCAGCTCTTCTCTGCCTCCCCCACTGTCTCTTACGGAACCTCTAAAACTCTCCAAGAACATAACTATACATGTTGTGAAAAAAATTAAAATAAGAGGCTTAGAACATGAATGGAAGGAGATTAAATAAACTTATATTTGTAGTAAACATCTAGAAAAGAAACAATAAACCATCAAATCAGAACTCGGATTCCAAATTAATTGTAGTTTTTCTTCCATATGCTTTCAGCCATTTCAGCTTTGGCAGTAATCACAACCCCAACGTGAAACCAACCAGCATGACGTCTCTCATGTGGAGTTCCAGCGCTTACAGGATTAAATAAGAGTAGAGCATTCAGTGAGTGTTTGGCATGACCTGAGTAAGTTCAGATTTAATCTGTATCAAGATTAAGCCAATTTTTATCTGTATCAAGATTAAGTCAGCATTTCCCATGAAAAATAAAAACGAGCAATTTCTCATCATTTTCAAACTTGTTGACAGCTAGCTATCTGGATAATTCACACCAACAAAATCTATAGCCCAAAAAGAAGGGCTCTGTATGAATTAATAGAGTTTTTAAATAAGATATGCAATCATACCAAATTTCATATTCATTTTACATGATGTAACTAGAATCTATACTTTTGGTTGCTGTAAATACTTTAACTAAAGCCAGACAAGGTCAGGTTTTTTTTTCTTGGTCATTTTCTACTCAAGGGTACATTGTGTCCTAACATGTAACAAGTTTCAACAAAAGTCCCTTTTCTCTCTTTCTTTTCTTTTTAAATCCTATCCTAAGCAATTCCTCCAAGGACTTCTTCAGAGTTATCTGTGGATGGGAAAGGCAATTCACAATGCAATAAAATTTATAGCTCATAAAATTATGAATAAGCCGAACGTAAAAAAAGAAAAGTTAAACTAGGTTTAAAATGATTTTTATAATATCAAACACGTGAATTGACACAGAAAATGAATCGCAAATGTGAGGAATGCAGCAGCTAAATGCTACGTGCTGCCTGCGCGTTCAATGGGGACAGTCAGCACAGCGCGAAGAGATACCTGGGAAACAGTCACTGACTTCTCTCAGCAGAAACTACCAAACTGAGGTCAGGGTAGGTTCTTTTTTATCCTATTAACTGGCTATGCCTACAAATATACAAGCAAGCACTCTTTTTTTAAAAAAGAGAGAGAGATAACCAGAAACTAGAAGGTGAAATTATGTGAGGCTTCTATTACTATTACTGCTGAAAAATAAAAATACAACAAATAGAGAATTAAATGGGCTGGAGTGATGGCTCAGTGGCTAAAAGTACTTGTGGTTCTTCCAGAGGATAGAGTTCAATTTCCAACACTCAGGATTTGTAGCTCACAACATCCTGTAACTGGAGCACCAAAGGAATGACACCTTCTTTCTACCTCTGTGGGCACTCACACAGACACATACATGTAAACACACATATACACAGAGAGAGAGAGAGAGACACCTGTGCATGAATACATGCATACACAATAAAAACAAACCTTAAAGAGAATTAAACCATATAGTTAAACCTCAACTGGCCTGCAGCTCATTCAGTAGTCTAAGCAGGTTGACCAGAAAGCCCATGTCTGTGTCTCAAGTGCTTAGATTTCAAGCTCATGCCCCCTTTACATGGGCTCTAGGATCAACTCAGTTTCTCAAGCATACAAGGTAAGCACTTTACCCACAAAGTATGTCCTTACCCCCATAACGTTCTTTCTTAAAAGAGGTTCTAGTGCTTAACTATATAGAAGAGCTCCTGCCTGTCCATTTTATTCACCTACGCATTCTATGCCTGAATTAGTTAGCTTTCCATAGCTATATTTTTAGAAAAACAACATAAAGGAGTGTAATAGTTACTTTTGAGTTCCTGGGGGGGGGATGTACTGACAAAACTTAACTCAGAGGAGAGAGACTTTATTTGGGCTTATCGTTTGAGAGAACTAGAGTCTACCACAGTGGGAGGGATATGGCAATAATCCTTCATACAAATATATGTGGGCTGAGGGTGAGGCAGCAGGTAAAAGAAGTCAACATGAGTAAATGTTCCCATGCCAGTGAACTGACATTTTAGAAAACCAGCACTTTTGCTATGCCCACTGAGCTTCTTCTATCTTTCTGGTTTTAGTACTTCTGAGTCTCAAGTCTCTTTCTGTCATTTCCTCCATTTTTTCCCTTTGTTTGAACTGTGAACCCTATTTATGAAGTCCCTTGAGGAAGAAATGAATGGGGAAAGGGACTTCAGAAACCCATTCATTTCTTCTTCACTCTCATCAACAAATACGCATGGAAGAAATTCATAACCTTGAGGAAAAGAGGGAACCTACTCTTTTCCAGTCAGACAGCAAGCCTAACATTCTATGGTTAACACCTTCTAGGTTTAGTTCTGAATGCCTCTGTGAATGGAATTCTTGGTGTAACCTTTCCCACATGACAGACACTCACTTTCTTTAGGCTGAGCTAAAACATCACCCAACTGTGTCCCCAATCACAGAAGATATCCTCCATTTCTGAGCACTCTGAACATACCTTCAGCACAGCATTGAATATCAGGGAAACATTCCCTCATGAAAGGTATCAGAACCATGGCTGTCTGCAAGTCAGGTCACTATGCTTGAGTATAACCAACCTGACATACCGACTATTTCGTCCTTTCAAGCACCTTCACCCGCAACATTTTAATTTCCCCCCCCCACTCCAAAAACAGCTCTGTTTTCTGTCTTCAATATCAAAATCTTTCTATTTGCCCTTTCTCATACCCTCTCCCCACTTAGTAGCCTCAACCCTCCCCCAGCTCCTTGTACTATGTGTAAAGGTCACTGTGTCTGTTGTCCTAGCCCAGCTGCACCTCCTCATCAGATGTGAATCTTTAAGGTGTCTCTTTTTGCCCCATTGCTACTCAGGCTACCAACTTGATGCCTCTTCTAAGCCTCTTACATACATTTCCAGAGCACTAGATTACACAAATGTGTAATCCACAGTTATGTAATGCTGGGGAAACCGGGGCTTTGTACATACTAAGTAAGCACTCTGCCACCTGCACTGCATCCCCTACCCTGGAGGTAGTACCATCACTACTATTTGTGCAGATATGGCAAATCTAGGGTATCCTATCCACTTACTGTAGTTAGGGGAAAGTTAGCTTCTTACTATCTGGCAGAGTGCCTGACAGAGAGCAGATGCTCTGTGTGTGTTGAATTTTGATTGGTTCTAAATGGTCTAAATTGAGTGATTTGTTACCTAAGTTTATAGTGTATACATGGCAGCCTTATGGTGTCTTGTCTTACACCAAATTATTGTGTAAGTCATTAGTTCTGTTTTTTTGGAAAGTAACTATGAAAAGCTTAAATTCTTCATTTTGACCAGTTTTGGATCTCTGTAAGTCTCTATTACAGAAAAAAAAGTTTACAACGAAGGGTCAGCACAAATAATGTAAGAGGGATCAGGAAGACTGTAAAAGCAGGAGGCTTGGGACACTTGTTGCTAGATAGTGTCTACTTGACAAGGAAGATACACAATGAAACCTCAACAGCATGGTGGCCTGAAGAGGACCAGCATAATGACAATACGAGATGACATGCCAATATGGACAGGGGAAATTCCACAGTATCCCTTCCCTAGAAGAAGAGCAACAGGGTAGTCAATGACTGTGGGGAGAGAAAGAGTCAGTTTTCTCCAGGGATGGGTTTCCACACAGCCTGTCCAATCTCAAGTGGTCAGTCCTGGAGATGTGTATATACCAACAGTGCTAAGTAGACACAGTAGGTTGCACATACATGTGCTGTGGAAGGAGGGAACTTAAAATTCTTTTAGACTTTTGTGATCTCAATACCACAGAAATGTCTATGCAAACTTGCTCTCAGAGCCATCATATGGACTAGACCAGCAAGCCCTTACCAGTCCTATGAAACAGTTCACTATCCCTCCCATGATTCCCCAGTTTCAGAGGAGGCATCGTGCCAATTTGTACAAGTTGCTTTCCAGTACAACAGGATTTTCTGAAATTTGTGTCAGGAGCTAGGAAACGAGTTAGCAAGAGACACCTCACTCTCAGAGAGAACTTGTTCTAATTTTCTCATTAGTGAAGACGACATCATCATAAAGAATATCTGCCAACAATCTGATATAAAAATGTACATGTGTCGTGAAAAATAATTGCTCTTCAATTACCACTGAATTATAAAGCTGCTACACAGGTGCAATAATACATGGGCTCTGCAAGTCTGAAAAAGTGCAAAGCTTAGGTAATTATGTATATTTCAATGAAGACTCTAGAATAAAATTTTCAGAGTTGAAAGAAACAACAAAGCCAGAACCAAAGAGCTATTTATAGCCATGTATTCTTAAGTTTTCTATTTTTCTTCTATATACATTTTGAAAATCCAGGGATAATTTTTTAACTCTGGCCTCCAGGAAGATAGAGAAATATCTCTTCCTCTACTTCCAACTGTACCCACAGGGACAGGACTGAAAAGATAGAAATCTGGAGAGAACTATAATAATTGCATTTTTAAAAAAATAATTAAATCATACTTACACCCTGCTTAGTTTATGAATATGAAGAGTAGAATTTATAGGCAGATGGGTCTATCACGACTGTGGAAAAGATATATTTCTTATAAATTACTAGTCTTTAGCAAGAGAAATTAGACCCAGACAGCAAGAGTCTTACATATCATCCAGTTCACA
The DNA here is from genome assembly GCF_903992535.2 of Arvicola amphibius. Classification (NCBI taxonomy): domain Eukaryota; kingdom Metazoa; phylum Chordata; class Mammalia; order Rodentia; family Cricetidae; genus Arvicola; species Arvicola amphibius. Next base: position 12,530,545 of record NC_052048.2, read on the forward strand.
GTCTTTACTGCAGAAAACAGAATGTCCTACGAAATGAGGCTTATTGCTCTGATTGTAGCGACTGCAGAACAGTCTAAAGTCGGATTCCTACAACACTGTAGATTTAAGCAGCTACGAGCTTGGACAGTTGACTACATTTTCTACTTTTTAAGTCAAATGGCAAAGTTCTGGGATAGACTTTCACCCAGTTACTGATGAAATGAAGGCTGTTAAAATAAACTTGGGTTCACAGCAAAGGGGCATGTATTTTGTTGGTTTTTAAAATCGTTATTAATTAGTTCAATTTGTTTAGACCCATCACTGATGACTGTCACATTTCTATTTCTTTTGCAGTGACTAAAATCTTTGACCAACAGCAACTTAGAGGAAGGAAGGATGTATGTGGCTTATGCTTCCAGGTTAGTCTATCCTTGAGGGAAGTCAGGCAGGAACTTCAAGCAAGAGCTTGAAGCAGAGGCCCAGGAGAAACTGCTGTCTGGGTCACTCTCTGGCTTGCCTTCTGACTTATTTGTTCTCTCTCTCTCTCTCTCTCTCTCTCTCTCTCTCTCTCTCTCTCTCTCTCTCTCTCTCTCTCTCTCTCTCCCTCACTCCTGCACGCATGCACACACACACACACACACACACACACACACACACACGCACACACACACACACACACACAGGTTCACACTTAGCTAGTTTTCATATAGTCCATAACTTATATATACCACCCACAACAGGCTGAGTCTTCCTGTATTAATTAATATTTAAGACATAGTCCACCAGACACACCCACAGGCGAATCTGATCTAGGCAATACCTTAACCAGGACTTTAAATCTTCCCTCAAGACTTTTTTTAAAAAATTAGCTACAGTCTCTGCCAACCCTAGAATGGCTCCCTTAATTAAGATATATAATTCCTTGTTTTCATATCCACTTTTCCTATATCCCAACCATCCTGTTTCCCCAAGCTCTTCCCGTCCTCCACTTCACACTTTTCTCTCCCCATCCCCCCTCCCCCATCCCACCCCACCCTCATGTTCCCATTTTTTGTCCGGCAATCTTGTCTACTTCCAGTATCCAGGAGGATAACTATATGTTTTTCTTTGGGTTCACCTTCTTATATAGCTTCTCTAGGATTTTTTTACAAATTATAGGCTCGATGTCCTTTATTTATGGCTAGAAACCAATTATGAGTGAGTACATCCCATGTTCATCTTTTTGGGCCTGGGTTACCTCACTCAGGATGGTGTTTTCTATTTGCATCCATTTGCATGCAAAATTCAAGATGTCATTGTTTTTTACCGCCGAGTAGTACTCTGATATGTATATATTCCACACTTTCTTCATCCATTCTTCCACTGAAGGGCATCTAGGTTGTTTCCAGGTTCTGGCTATTACAAATAATGCTGCTATAAACATAGTTGAACAAATGCTTTTGTAATATGATTGGGCATCTCTTGGGTAAATTCCCAAGAGTGGGATTGCTGGGTCCTGGGGTAGGTTGATCCCAAATTTCCTGAGAAACCTCCATACTGCTTTCCAAAGCAGTTGCACAAGTTTGCATTCCCACCAGCAATGGATGAGTGTACCCCTTACTCCACATCCGGGGGTTCCCAGGTGTCCAGGAAGACGCCCCCAGCTAGGTCCTTGGGCAGCTGAGGAGAGGGTGCCAGAAATGTACAGATCCTATTGCCATACTCATGAATATCTTGCATATCACCATAGAACCTTCACCTGGCATTGGATGGAGAAAATGACAGAGCCCCACATAGGAGCACCGGACTGAGATCCCAAGGTCCCGATGAGGAGCAAAAGGAAGGAGATCATGAGCAAGGAAGTCAGGACCGTGAGGAGTGCGTGTACCCATTGAGATGGTGGGACAGATCTAACGGGAGACCACCAAGTCCAGTTGGAATGGGAGTGATGGAACAAGGGACCAAACCGGACTCTCTGAATGTGGCTGACGGTGGAGGAGGTCTGAGAAACCAAGGACAACGGCAATGAACATGAACTCTACAGCATGGACGGGCTCACTGTGAGCCTTGTCAGTTTGGTTGCTCACCTTCCTGGACTTAGGGGGAGCTGGGAGGACCTTGGACTTAACATAGTGAAGGGAACCCTGATGGCTCTTTGTCTTGGAGAGGGGCGGAGTGGGGTATGGGTGGAAGGGAGGGGAGGGAAGGGGGAGGAGATGGAAATCTTTAATAAAAAAAATGAGAAAAAAATGATAAAAAAAAGAAAAAAATTAGCTACAGCTGTGGCTGTAGCTGAGGCTGAGGTTCTGACTATGGCTATGACTGTGGTTGTGGCTATGGCTATGGCTGATGCATGGCTGTGGCTGTGGCTGATGCGTGGCTGTGGCTGTGGCTGATGCGTGGCTGTGGCTGTGGCTGATGCATGGCTCTGGCTGTGGCTGATGCGTGGCTGTGGCTGTGGCTGATGCGTGGCTGTGGCTGATGCATGGCTGTGGCTGTGGCTGTGGCTGATGCATGGCTGTGGTTGTGACTGATGCATGACTGTGGCTGTGGCTGTGGCTGTGGCTGATGCGTGGCTGTGGCTGTGGCTGATGCATGACTATGGCTGTGGCTGATGCGTGGCCGTGGCTGTGGCTGAGGCTGTGGTTTAGGCTGTGACTGAGGTTGTGATTGAGACTGTGGCTTGGCTGTGGCCATGTCTGAGCCTGGGACTGAGGCTGAGGTTGAGTCTCTGCCTTGACTGAGGCTGTGGCTATTTGTATGTATACACATG